>NW_024581072.1:3168653-3169323 GCF_017639235.1 Corvus kubaryi | reverse complement strand
GCGCCTCCCGCCCCGCATCCACAGCTGGGCAGCGCCTCCCGCCCCGCTGGGCACAATCCCGGGACCGAGGGCTGTGCTGCGGTCGTTCCTGCAAGGAGAGGGACCCTTCAGGGACTACTCCGGCCGCGCCATGCCCGAAGTCCTGGCTAGGGATGATCGCCCCATCTGGCAGGCAGGGCTGCGGTCGGGCGGGTGTGCACAACGCGGCTGTCACAGGGACAGGAAGAAGTTGGTTCTGTGAGCCCGGCGGGAGGTTCTGGCTCTCTTCGGGAAGAAAGAAAAAGGAAAAAAAAAAAAAAAAAAAAAAAAGGGGGGCGGGGGAAAGGCAAAAGAAAACAACGCAAAGACCACATTGCCGTAACACACAGGTGAATGGAGGATGTGTAAAACAACTCTGTGTCACTCGCCTAAATGTAGGTTGCAGGTGCATCAGCAAACAGTAAATAGATCTCTCAATAAATCTATCTGTTGTACAAATAAGTTTATTTTGAGCAGTTTCAACATATTACCATTCTTGTAGGCTCACTTTTGAACTCTGCATTAGATGAGCAAGTAAAACCATCCTACAGGAGTGACAGTTTTTGTATAGGAATGACGAAGGAACCTACCTTTAGGTGAGTGATGAGAAAAAGCTGCGGAGGTTCACTTGGGTCCGGGGACATGGTCAGCA
>NW_024581072.1:3152946-3168253 GCF_017639235.1 Corvus kubaryi | reverse complement strand
GGGGAGCGGCGGCGGAGCGGCGGCGGCCCGCGGCGGCCCGGAGGCCGCGCTGGGGTCGGCTGCAGAGCTGCCGCTGCTGAAGCTGCCACCGGCCGCAGACCTGGAGCAGCTGCTGATCCAGGGGGGCGCGGGGCTGGGCGCGGGCAGCCCGGGGCCGACGGCACCTGGGGCAGGGAGCGGCGGGGCGGCGGGGCCGTTCCTCTACCGGCAGCCGGTGACGCAGGAGCAGGAGGGTTTCGCCGACGGCTTCGTCAAGGCCCTGGCCGATCTGCACAAGCAGAACCAGCTCCTGGCGGCCCCGCCGCCGCTCTCCGCGCCGGGACCCTGCTGCACCGCCCGCCCGGGGCCGCCGGGAGCCCCCGCCACTGCCGCCGCCGACCCTCCGGCCGTCTACACCAACTTGAGCGGCTTCAACCCCGCGGGGCCGCTGAGCCCCTCGGGCAGCGCCTACTCCTCCGCCTCCGCCCCGCCGCCGCCGCCGGGCCTGGCCTTCGGGGCGGCGGGTCTGGGGAGCGGCCGGCTGCCGCCGGCGCGGTCCCTGGAGGAACCGCAGACCGTGCCCGAGGTGCCGCCGTCGGCGGGCGGGGAGGGCGGCAGCAGCGCGCCCACGCCGCCGTCGCTGTCGCCGCTGGACGCGGAGAGCCAGGAGCGTCTGAAGGCAGAGCGCAAGCGGCTGCGAAACCGCATCGCCGCCTCCAAGTGCCGCCGGCGGAAGCTGGAGCGCATCGCCCGGCTGGAGGAGAAGGTGAAGGCGCTCAAGGGGCAGAACGCCGAGCTGGCCGCCACCGCCAACCTCCTCCGCGCCCAGGTCACCCAGCTGCAGGGTCGCGTCCGCAGCCACCTCTCCTCCGGCTGCCACATCAACGCCGCCGGGCATCCTCCTCCTCCTCACGCCGCCGCCCAGCCGCGGGAGACTGCCCCCGAGGCGGCCGCCGCCGCGCCGGAGACCAGCGCCTGCTGAGGAGGGACACCCCGCCGGCCCCGGCCCCATCCCGCCCGGGGGCACCGCGGGGCCAAGGTGCGCGCCCGCCGCCGCCCTTCTGCTATGATTATTATTATTTTTATTATTATTATTAATTATTATTATTATTTATTTGCGCCCGGAGAAGGCGTTTTTTTGCGAGAGCCGGGTGTTGCTAAGCGTTTCCCGAGTTCTGTCGATGTCGCATTCAGCAGAGAGGGTTTCCGTGGGTGGTTCTGGGGCAGGTGGTTGTTAGTTTTTCAGTGAAGTACTTGAGGTCTGTAGAGATTTCCGAAAATAAGAAAATTACTGTTTACAGAAAGATTCAACTTTATTTTCATGGGGGATATAAAACGTGTGTTTCCTAATACACCTTACTGAACTGTATAGCAATGGATAAGCTTTTCAAACTTAAAAAAAAAACCAGCCAGAATCGTACCTTTTGAAAAGATGTGCGTGTATATATATATTTAAAACATAATATGGCTATGTATATTTTCTTGGTATTGATAAAGAACTTTTTTAAAAATACTGTCTTTCTCTAGAGCTTTAATTTGCCATTGAGAGTTAAGACAGCTGTGTGGGTGCTCTTGCACTTACATGGCTTTGATTTGCAAGTTGAACCTTGGAGGGAAATGATTTTTGTTGTAAATCTTAAACAGATTGAAATGCATTGCTGACTCAGTCATAAGAAAATAGTTTTCTAAACCTGTATGCTCCATATTTCTTGTGCCAGTGCAAACTTGGGGCATTGATAGTTATTTATTGAAACTTGAACACTTTTTGGACGTTGCCTAGACCTTATTTTTCTAGATAACATGTTAGTAGAGAAAATGGTTACTTTGGCAAAAAGAGCTTTACTTTTTTTCTCTTTTTTTCCTTCACTGTGTACATTCCAGTAGTGTGTGCTCTTTCCATAGTATAGTAACAATTCAGTGCTATACAGAAAAGGGCTCAGGTTTGGGGTGGGTTAGCTGTAAAGGTGATAATTCCATTGTATTCTGTTTGAATAAATCACAGAAATATTATGGAGAACTAGATTTATTTTTCAGTAGAAATCTGTGTATCTTGCTTCTTGGTCTACATCGTTCTAAAGAAACTTTCTGCAATACTCTAGAGACAGAAAGAGTTGATGCTAGAATGTGAAATGTTTTTCTGGTTGGGAAGAATTGGTGTGATTTATTTCTTTGTCGAGAATTTACTAGTAGAAGAGTATAGCAAAGGAACTATTTCTTCTGATTAGACATAATCCTCAATAAGTTTTTGAAAGCTTTAGGTCCCTTGCTCGGTGCCACTGCATTCCATGCTTCTGCTGCACCTGTGTATTTTGAGTATAGCCGCTAGCGCAGCGCTGCCGAGCCCTGTGGCAATGGTGCAGTGGGAAGGGTCTGTCGGAGTGTGATGGTCACCTCACCAGAAGGCCCTCCGTGCGGAGGCCGCGGGCCGGCCCTGCTGCTGAGGGAAGGCAGGGCTTCTCCTGAGCCGATCCAGCTGCTGTGTGGGGCCCTCTCCCCTCGTTGAAACTGTGCTAAAAACTCTGCTTGAACTCAGAGGCAAATCTTTCATGGGGATATGTGTCTGTGCCAGCTGGTGAAAAGGGGGAATCATATGAGGAGCCAAGAGCGCATAGACATCTCTAGGTGTACTGCAATTGCTCAGATCCGTTAAAGCCACTCAGGAGCTGGTAAACATCTCTTACTTCTTCTGAAGGCTACAGCTGATGATTTGAAATACAATGAGAAAGAGATAGACTCACAGTTTTTCATGCTTTTATTGGGGATATGTGAGCGCTATCTGTTCAGAAAGTTGAGCTGCAGCAGTCAAGTGTATGAGCTTTTCCTTTTAGTGCATAGTTGTTCCTGGCACATGTATGAAATTATGTGAAAATGCATAGTTACACTGTTACTGTAGCTGAGATGCTCTGAGGATATTTCTTTTTGTAATGCATATGCAAATTAGGTAGAAGCCATATTAATCGTTGTATAACTGTTTAATCATGTCACCAGAGCCTTTTTTGGTCGTTGAACATGATTGCCTGTAACATTACTTTCTGCTGTTAGAAATACCAATGAGCAGATAAAAAAATATTTTGATCTTAGCACAGGTTTAAAGATTTCTTAAGGGCATTCTGAACCATACAGCATACAATCTGTAGCACTGCCTGTTAAATAATAACTGGGTGAAAAATGTGGTTTTTACTTTGGTAGTCATCACCCATCCGCAAAGTTGCTGCAAGTCTGGAGAAACCAATAAAAAACTTCTTTCCCCCCACACTTAACACTTTTCCCTAGTGAGAGAGGTAATGCTGCCTGGTAGATGTGAGATACTTTACTGCATATGTAGTGAGGTGGGGTTTTTTTAAGGAATCCTGGAAAAAATCATAAAAAATTACATGGGTAAACACTATTACTTTGGTCCTTGTCTTTGCAAATGAGTGTACGGCTAGGTAAAGATCTTGTGGTAGAACACAGGACAATGATGAACGAAACTGTGCAATACTTGGTCTTTACTTATGTCATAATTTCTGGTCATAGTAAATTAGCAATATCCGAGAGACATGGGGGATCCATAAGGCATGGGAAATCACTGCAGTTCCCCTTCCCAGACACGGGCAAGGCTCTAGTGGTCTATAGTCTAGCAGGGTTATAATGAGCTGCCCCCTTTCGGCATGGTAATGTTAAAGCTGAAAACCACCCCACATTACCTCACTTGAGTTTGAACTTTTCTGCAAGAGGAGTCTTGCACCCAGCATCTCAAAGACCTCATGTGGTAACTTCTTTGATAGCCTGCTTTCTGTTCTAGCTGACATCTGTTCAGTGGTAGAAGTGGTGACAGGCCAGCTCTCTTACCCTGATGACTGATGAGAGATTACTAGTGAGGCTGGCAGCTCCACCTCTCTGCCAGAGGCTACTGTTCTGGTAGTAGAGTCGTCCAAAAGAAAGTGTCTTCTGTAAAGTGGCAGGTTACCTTTATAAATGCCTTTTTTTTAGGTGGCATTTAGGCTAAAAAATAGGATCTAACACTGACAAAATTTGAGAATAATGTTGGGGTGGTTGGGGTTTTTTTCCTGCTTGGGTTGGTTCTGCTAGAGGTTGCTGCATTTTTTGCAGGTATTTGAGTGGGAAGCCTAAGCACCTAACACTTTAAACCAATATAAAAAGACTCAGGAGTACTTACCTGCTGCAGCTGTCAGACTTGAATGTTCCTGTCTTCTAAAATGTATCAATACTCTGACTTTTAGCCCTGCTGTGTTCCTAAATCTTTAAATATGGCTTCTCTATTTTGTATGCCTTTTTGCTTCAGTTTGTTGCTAAACGTATGTGTCTTTTAGGTTTTGATTTTCTGCCAAAAACTTTGGTCACTGTGAGATGCTAAAAGATAGATACTGAGTAAAAATTTTCCAGACTGTTTGTATGATTTGCATCCATGTAGCTCCTTCTCAGTAACACCAAGCAAGTTGGCTGTGTGTTACTGCAAGAAAGAAAAAAAACCCACACAAAACCCCTCAAAAACAAAACTCAAAAAAAAGCAAACGAAAAGATTAAAACCGCAGAATAAAAGAGTTTATGTTCACTGTTAGCTCAGTTCTTTTTAGCATTTTTCTTCATTCTTCAAAACTATCATGCTTTGTTACAGGTTTGCACACTATTTGCTAGTCCTTGCAAAGACTCTTTTTGAGTGACTTGATTTGCAGGCTATCCTCATGTCCTTCTAATCTGGTTTTCATTCCAGATGCAAACCCATTACAAATAAACATTTGTCCATCTTTGTTTCTTTGCCCTACCTGTAATCTGCTGTGGAGACTACAGTCTCCTCCTTTGTCTGTGTTGGTTGCTGAGTGCTTGCTCCTGTGCACATCTCATTTGCTGTTCAGCAGTTTTTGAATGTGCTTGAACTGGTGTCTTGGTTTAGATGTGAAGTGCCTTCTCATTTAGGTGCTACGGCACAATAGTTTGATTCATATATGACTTTGATTTATTTGAATTGTTATCAGATCTTTTCTGTCTTGGGAAGTAGGAGAGGGAAGTAAAGGGAGGTCTTGTTCAGTCCTTCCTTGGGCAGAGGGTGGAGCCCCCTTCAGATCTGCCCCTGCTTGCTCTGAGTGCAAGGAAGCTACTCTGATAACACTGATTCAAATGATGCCATTGCTAGAAAGTTGATTGGTTGAGTCTCCAGTGTAGTGAAGTCTGTCGGAATCACAAGGTCTCCAGACAGTTCCAGGTAGCTGGTGAGTTGTTTTTAAAACTTTCACTGTGATTCCAGGTCAAGCCCATTTAGTATGCTTAGAGCACCTTTCCAAAAACACAAGTACTTCATGTACTTTGAGAAGCGTAGGTATTTGGACGTGGTAAGTTCTGATCATGGTGAGGAGTGATTCTGGTGTTGATGGTTGTGTTTTCTGTTATGACCCTTTGATGGTCTTCCAAAAGGTAAATATCTCAACAGATCTGGACTCTCCACTGCATGTCAGTAGTCACTACTGACTCTCATGCACTGTTCAAGATAAGAGTGGCCCTAGACAGTTCCTTGTTGTCTTTGTGTTTATGTCTTTACAGAACAAAGAGTCATGAGGCATCCTTTATTCATTTAAATATCTGGTTGACTCTCTGTCTCACCTTTGACAAAGGAGTGATCTCCCCAGGTTAAGCCCAGATGCATTCTGCATTTTGCAGCTGTCAAAGTTGAAATTTGTTAGGCAAGTAATTTTTAAACAGTTATATAAGTCACTGATGCTTCCCAAAGTACCGAAGAGTATTGTTTGATAGTGTCTGAAGTACAGGTGCGTGCCTGGTCTGAATTACTAGTTGTGCTGAAAACAGTATCTTGGCTGCCATAACTGGAGTCTTAACTATTTGAATCCAGCAGCTTCTTAGAGCTGCTGTCTATATCTGAGATATTTATGCAAGAGAAAAAAACCCATCTACTTGTAACGTAAGTCATTCTTTGATGCATTTTATGTGTCCTGCTTCTCGAGTGCAAGTTAAAAAAGGAAAAGCAATGAGTTACATTTTCGTTTATTTATATGTGCAGCTGTGACTGCTGCTGGATAATTTTGCTCTTTCCTGACTTGATTCTCCAAGTTTCTATGTTTAGCAAGTAGACAAATTGGAGTATGACATATCTGCGTACATCTTTGATTTGTACAAAACCACTTCCATTTTTCCAGTATTTTGTTTGAAGTTTTACTTAAGAATGAGTGTTGAAGAATTCTTAGCCTGTTTTGTTTCTCGTTGGTCACTTCTTTTGATCAGTACTCTTTGTAGTGACTGCTCATCTTCCAGCAGAGGTGGACAGTAAAGTCTGTCAGGGATTCACCTCTTTCAGTATTTGGCAAGACTTGTATCAGCAGAAAAAGTCTTGGACAGAAAGCTTTCACAGTGCATAATAATCCTGCAAATGTTAACTCATCCTTCTCACACCGCAGTCACTTGTTATGGGGTTGCATCTGGGTTTAGTGTATCTGATGAAGAATGATAAATGCTCCTGTGACAGGTGCAGAATCTAAAGTTTATCAAAAACTCGTTAATCATGTTGCACACTGTGCAGCTTTGCTATGAAGGTGTTGAATTAAATCTGAATATATGGAGACTTAGGCCATTATGGTACATTATGGGAGACAAGAGGTTTTAGTAATTCATAATTACTCTCCAGTGATTCAGAGATCTGTCTCTTTTTAGCCTATGAAGTGTCTTGCAGCTGTTTGTGCTGTGAAACTTCTCTCTTCATAACAACTCAGTAACTTGGAGGCGGGACAGAAGCAACTTCTCCATGAATTGGTCATGTGTGACAAGCTAAATGTAGGTTTCTGAGAAGCACTGCAACAGTGAGGGCACAGTGGAGAACCTGCTGTTGTATGTGTGTCGCTAAAAGAATCTAGAAATGTATACACATAAATCATAATGAGCGGTTTCCAAGGCACCATCCTGTTGCCTTGCTATGGGCATTGATCCTTGCTGCTTGCTTTAGTCTGGGAGCACTTTTTCCTAAGCTATTGCATATCTGAAGGCTTACTTTCTGCATCAGTGTAGTCACAAACCGGATCTCTGCTTGAGTGTTGAAACAGTTGGCTTCATACGGGTCAATTAGAATGCCTTGCTTGATTTGCCTTTGCAGGGTCCCACTGGGGAAACAGTGGTGGGGAGGAAGGAAACCTGTCTAGGATCTGTATCTTCACACCAGTGCTGTGTATTGAAATGCAACTTTCAGTTGAGTAGTCTTGACAAAAGTGTGTTACTTATGTAAAAACACTGAGTCTTGATCTTGTGTCTGCAGGGGACATGAGTTCTTGTGCTGGAGTCCTGCTTTGGGCGGTATCCTCTCAAGTCAGTGAGGACTAACTGAAGAAACAGCAAATCCAGCCTTTATGAACTAATTCTTCTGAAGCACACAGATACCTGCAAATGCATGTGGAGGTGCTGTGCATAGACACCAGCATGCATAGAGAAGGGGATGGCCAAAAGGAAGGAACTGTGATTTTCTTAGCTGCAACAGTACACAATGGGATTTTTCATATTCTTTTGTTGTGGTCAAATTGTTCCAGAAGAAGACTAACCTTCATTTCTGTGTGTGGTCACAAGGTGATTTTTTAGATTTCCATTCAAATTGGAGAACTGTCAGATCTTGCAATGCTAAATTAACACAAAAAGAGAACTTATTTTAAAGTCACATTTAGCCTTAATGTTATCTGAAGTGCTGCAGTTCATATGTAGTAGTTTACTGTAAGGTGAAATGATGATTATCATAAATAATGTTTTGAAGGAGTCACCCTAATTAATTACCTACGTGATGTTTGCTTTTTTGTCTGCTGTCAAAAAGTCTCTATCCATAGCATAGCTAGCTGTAAATTGAGCTTTGCTCTGAATTTCTAGTACTGGTAACAAACAGGGTCTGCAATAGTTTAAGGAGTAAATGTTCTGGCTAAAGAATGACCATTTCTGTAGGAATGCTTTGAAGTGATGGTCAGGTTTGAAGCCTTGCTAACATGGAGATAATAGATATGACCAGTTCACTGTGCACTAATACAATGATTCTGATTTTTAGCACACTGCTGATAAGATTTACTACTGCTGTTACTTATTGGTTAAGAACTAAGTGTGGGTGGAATTGTAAGTCAGCTAAATAGGGTCTGGATAGCTGTCTTGCTGGAGGTCAGTAACAGACTCCCATCCCATACAAGGGGGAGGAAAGAAAAAATCTTTGGTCGTAGTCTCTGTTTTGATTTTGCAAGTCCAGTTACTTTTTTAGGTTGAGTCCTGTTTTACTCTTACCTCAAAATTTATTTGAATAAATTTGAAAACCTTTCTAATAGGTACCTTAAAGCATGTCTTGCAACTGTTCCGTTACAATCAGTGGTTGTACAACTGTGGTATTACTTCTGTCATAGATGGAGAAAGCTGAAGCTACTAAGAGTCAGGCTTCTCACTGCATCCCTGTTCTTAAACAATGGACTGAACATGTGAAAAATCATGGCCAGTAGCTTGAACTCTGAGAAGCTGTTTGATACCGTTTTCTTGTCCTCTTCAGAGAGCTTCCCACTGCCCCAAGGGATGTGTCCCTCCTGCCTCATATGGAAAATTGACCTTTAAGGATTAACAGTTTTTAACTAACTAACTAGCTAACTAACTAACTAAAGATAGTCTTCTGGTACATGCTGAGTAATTTGAAAGATAACATACTGAACTTGACAATCTTTCCCACACCTCTGTTTCATAAATCTCCAGATTTTCTTGTAATGCAGGGCAGAAGCAATGGAGTAGTGTCAAGTAAAGTTAGTGTGATGTTCCAGAGAGTGTATTTAGGATAGTCTCCTTCTTTTTCCGTAGTAACTGCTATGGAAAGAGAGCAGTAGAAGATACTGATTTAAAACTTGCTGTTCTTCATGAGTAGAGCCAGAGTTTGAATTCTTGGATTTTTCCAACTTTTACCATTCTGTCTTTTAACATCCTTCATGGGAGGGTGACAGAAGTATTGAGGAAATACTGTTAGGGAGTTAAATGTTCTTGTTATGTCTAATGTCACATAAGTTATGGCCATAAGTAGCTAGGACACCTATTTATAGTCTGCAAGATGACACCTTCAGAATAGGGATTCCAAAAATGCTGCCAAAGTGTTGTTATCTGTCCAAAGCATTTTGGGCCAGTTAGTAAAATCGAATTGTAAATCCTTGTGATTTTTGACAGTCTTTGTGTGCACCCTGTAAGTGAAATCACCGCACAAGCTGGTATGTCTACGTGGTATGATACCACTTTCCCAGCAGGCCAGTAGTGTCTAATAAAGTTTATGTCTTTATTCCTTTCCCCACTGGGAATATGAGAGATGATAGTTGAATTTTTCAGCACCAGGAAGGAGAAAAAAAAGGAATCCAAGGAAAAAATAATATTTATCTCTAAAACAGTATTTAATGGTAATATTTGTTGCATGTTTAAGTGGCAGATAATTAAGACTACTCTTCAGAATGCTTTTTAACTTACTTTGTTTTGTTATTACTGCTTAAGTGTCTTCTAAATGTCTCTTCTTTAGAAACTGTGCCCCTCCCTGTTTGGCCTGATGACTGTTGATTTCACACTTACCCTTATTTATTTAAAGCCATGGCAACCACCATACTGAAATGTCATCAAGTAAAGCCCAGGTCTGCATGCTGACTGGTGATGCAAAGCTCTGCTCTCTAATAAAATGCAGCCCTTCAAGGACGAGCTCCAAAAGACAGCTACGCCCTGTCTTCAAGCATTTGCTCTAATTTCAAGGCTTTGCCATGTGGTGTTGCTCAACGTGCAGCAAAACAAGTTCTTGCGAGCCCCTTGAGCATTCCTCCGTGTGTAACAAATTAAATATTCAGGCTTCCTTAATTCTCCCGTCCCCCCCCCCCCCCCCCCCCCCAAAAAAACAAGCCCCAAAACCAAACCAAGACCCACAGAAAGAAACCCAAACCCGAAATAAAAGGCCCAACACAAGTATATCTTGGAGAATTGTTTTACTTTGTTGCAAAGTGCTGTTAATTACAGAGACGCTTAGCGCTGTTCTGACATGTGAGCCATCAATCTAAACACTCCCAACAGTGATTTTGCTTTGGTTGCGCTTTGCTACTTTGTACGGGACAAAGGGAAGGGAGTAAGTGTTGCAATATAGTATTGTGCAATTCCTGTCTTTTAAATAGAAAATGATAGGCAAGTCTGCATAGGCCTCTCGCACACCAAAATTTAGCTACTGATTTTTGCCACTCCCACTCTTCTTAATCAGGAACGGGTCTACTGGCTTCTTAAGGTGAAAAGGAGAGAAGGGGAGAGGAGTAGAGAGATTCAGAGGTGGCAGTACCAGGGATATTCTGCTGTGAAGGGCCTTGAGCCTCCTGGGCCTTAAAACTCAATCTGTTAGGTTACCTCTAGTTTATGATATCTGAAGGTAATTCTTAGACTCCCTATGGAGCATCTTACCAGGAGAGGTGGCTGGGTCTGTATTGCTGAATAAGACTTTTGATGAAGTAGCTCTTTGGCTTTCTGTGTTTTTCCATCTGTGGAGTTGTAGGACATTCTTCCAGAGCAGTTTCTCTTTCCTGTAGTGGCTCATCTAAAGCTGGCTTGTTGTAAGTGCAATTTCTGCCTACACTGAAAAATCTTTCTGAGGTTCAGGGGACCACGTATGTGCCCTCACTGCGTGGTGTTTGTGGTGGCTAATCCTGTATGACTCAAAGGAGATCCCCTTAGAAAGGAGTAGCTCCAGTTAGGTGCAGACTAGGAAAGATGAAATCTATCATTCTTTGTGCAGGATGTCTTTCTATCAGTTCAACAGAGGAACTAACTCCCGTAAGATAAAGGAGAGCTCTTGGGCAATAGGACCCAGCTTTGAAAACCCTTGATGGCTTCTGATTCTTGCTAAGCTTCCATGATGCAGAAGACACTTAATGATCTGCATTACTATAATCACAATACCTTGCAATGTCATGGGCTGGTTCTGCTGGTAGTATCATGCAAGTTCTGTGGTCCTTACTGGGATTCATGCCACATGCTGATTAACAGAATAAGGAATTTCCTGTAAAGGGCAAGAATCCCCTCCCTGCTCTGTCACCACCAGCATCTCCAAGCTCTCTTTTTGTCCAAAAGAAGTGTGAGCAAACTGCCACTTCCTACAATTCTTCAAGCTGGTTCTTCACAGGCCTTCAAGCATGGCACTGAAACCTTTTCCTTCAGGGTAGCTCTTCAAAACAAAAGGTGGAAGCAGAGCAGTTCAAATTGGGCTTTGCTCTTCCAGCAGCTTATGTGCAACTAGTTGGTGGGTGGGTGTTTTTCCCAAACATCCTTTCTTGGGTTTTTGTAAGTTGGCTTTATGTGTACCTTCTTATTCTGCCTTACTAAATTAGCTGGCACAGGGGAAGCCTCTGAGAAACCCTTTAAAAATCTCTGCTTTTGGTAGAATTTTATGAAATTACGGCATGTGAACAGGTTGAAAAATCCCCAACGAAACAACAAAAAAAACCCCACAAAAGTAACCCAAAACAGACAACAAAACAAGTAATTTTGTATGGATATCATGGACCTTTAAAAACTTGATTAATTTTGGGAAGTCTTCAACAGGTGTGCTGGCAAGGACATTGCACACAGATGGAGATAGTAGTGAAACAAAATTCAGTAGATACTCATTTGCTGGATTTGGTCAGGAGAGATTTTAAAGGGCACTTCTGAGACCTTTTTTCTGATGTGGTGATTTTTTTCTGTAAACAAGCTACAGGGCTTAATAATACACAGCTGAGGATTATGTCCATTGTAATTTTTTTTACATTACTTTTACTAACTGTGTAGTATTATATTCAAAATACTTATTTCTGAGACAAAGTGGACAATACTAGTGGGCATCTTGCACTTGATTAAATGTAAAACATTTTCTTAATTTAGTGATGTGTTTAGGAAAATACTGTAACTTACTGAATATACAACAGTGATAACTGTGTTTACAATAATTTTCAAATTCCTACTGTTCAGTGGTAGCCAACTTGTTTGAGAATTGGAAATAAGACATACTGCAATTGGCAATCTTGGAAAAATTAACTCAATGCTGCTACCACTAAATTCTGTGGGATGGATACCGTGGGTTTAAATGGCAGCAGGATTGTATTCCAAGCCTCTGTCTTAAGTACTTATGACTAAAAGGCGACTTGCCTTGTGCTCATTTATGTATCCCTGTGTGTAGTACATCAGTTAGAAATCTGTTAATGATTGATTTGTAACATTAGGACCTTTATGGAGATCACAGTGGGGTTTTTGTTTGTTTTTGTTTGTGAACAGACACTTAGACATTTTGGAATGTATAACATTGATCCTTGTGCTGGAATTGTTTACATGCAAAAAGGTATTTATGATTTTTTGCAAACTGCAATGTGCAATTTTGTACATGTGTTTTAAACTACAGAGTTTATAAGGAAGATATTGTATGTACAGTACTTGGACATGAGTATTATTTCTTTGATATAAATATCTAGAGGAAAATTAAAACTGCTTTATATTCATATTTTTGGCTGTGTTTTTTTATCATTTCATCAAGAAATTTAAAAGGCTTAAGGCATAGTGATTTGGGCTTTTTAAGAAGTATTTTTAAACCATGCTTGATAACACTGCTTCCTTTGATTGTGTGAACTTACCAAAGTGCAAGGAGGAACAAATTTCTTCTTGTAAAAATGTTGCTCTTTGTGGTAACTTCCGTATATGCTAGTGCAGTTGCAACTCAGAAAGTAAACTTTTATAAAGAGCAAAAGAGAAGAGACAGTCCAGCTCTGATGATATCAGATTTCAGGCCCTTGCTAAGAAAAGCTGACTGGAGTCATCAGCCCTGTGGGATGGGTCTCCTTTTAGCCGTGTCTTGACTTTTCTGGTTCAACAGAACGAGTGACAGTAAAACCTTTTTGCAAATTGAATTGTTCTGAACCAGATCTGGAGTAAAGCTGTTGAAATAAGGGATTTCGTTTTCTTTCCCATGATCGTTCTTATGGACATTGATACATCTTGACATACTCCTACAGGAGAGCTACTCGGTAAACATCCCCACGTGCTGACAACACTTCTGAAGTCCCAGCTGAAAGCTCCCGTGCTCTGGGAAGGCAGCCCTGCCTTCCGGATACAATCTTTCAAACTAGCGACGCTGGGCGGAGTGAGTGCCAAGGCCCAGCAGGAGCGCTGCGAGGATGCCCGGCTGAAGTGAGAGCTGGGAAGCAGGGCAGTGCCGGTGGCGCTGGCTGTGCCAGCTCACACGCCGGCACACAGCTGGACCCTGGCTTTTCTCTAGAGCGCGTGGATTCCAGGTCTGGCACTGAAGAAACAGCAGAGGGAATGTTTTCTGGTTTAAGATACGAATGCTAGGATTTTTGGGGCATGACAAAGCTGGGGGAGGGGAAGGAAGCTGTAATCACACTGTTGTTCATGCTGTTGTATGTTGGCGCTTAGGTTTATGACCGCATTATTGGCTTGGTGTGGGACTACTGTGACTTCTAAACGTGAACTGTGCCTCCCTCAGTGCTCTGGGAGTTGTTTAATGCTTTTTAATCTCAATGTCGTGCATGGCTTCAGGCTGTGTTTCACACATGCTAGTCAGACCATTCCTTACAGGTTTTCACTCAAGACAGATTTCTTCATGGGGGAGTCTGAAGCACTGTTGCAATAATCTTCATGCTTTCCAAATTAATTGCAGAGGGGAAGTAGAACAACAAAATGGTTTGTGCTTTTAATGGTTTGATAGATGTTTGAGCGTATTGTTAATTTTCTATGTCAATTGGAACTTCAGAGCATGGTTCTATGGAAAAGTATTTAGCATATGTGATATAAGAACCAGTCTGCTTGTTCTCTTTAAGGTATGAGTTTCTCTGACTTTGAGTGCCTCAGAATGGTGCCTTCAGAAGTGCTCAGGAAGGAGATAGTTGAGACTGATTGTGCTTTATTATCCAGAGGGTGTGGAATGAAAGTGGGTGCTTCCCATTGGTTGAATAACCTGCAGGATTGTGTTCAGGTTTTTTTTTTTTTTCTTCCGAGAATTTCCCTTTCTTCTGCCTCTCTCTCGGGGTTCCTTGCAAGAGGGAAACAGGCATGGCCCTTGCACAACTTCCAAAACCACACAGAACGGCAACTCATAATTTGTTCCTCGTCCCTGCACATCTTCCAGACTAAGGGAGGCAAAGGCCCATTGGTTCTCTTGCAGCCTATTATTTCTGTTCCTTCAGCCTGGGTGGCTGAGGTTCTGGCACAGGCCATTCAGGTAGATCTGGCAGTTGCATCAGTTGCCAGAAGTCAAATAGTAGGTGACACAAAATAGCTGTGAACTTCTCTCACTTGTCCTGATGTGAGCGGGTTACTTTCTGTTTCATCTGTAGCTGGCTGCACTAAAGTAATTTCTAAGTTTTCCTTTTCTCTAGTGTGACATAGCAATGTGGAAGATATGACATGCAAGTTGCATTGGGTTTCCCCCCACCAACTGTAAATTAGGTCAGGAAGTGTAAATTACAAGATTTGGGCAGATGTTTCATCATCTGAGCCATTCTGCCAAATCTGAAATTCATGTCTTCATCATTCTTGCTACAACTCTCAAATGTCAGTCCCAGAAAGACCCAGCTGCAAGGCAGGTGGAGAGTTAATGACTGTAACTGATGGATTCATAAATTCAGGGAGGTGGTTGGATGGATGTCAGCCCATGGTCGGTGAGTAGGGCAGGGCTGGAGGCCTGATTCCTGAGATTCCAAGTTGCAAAGGCCAGTCACAGATCCCTGGATACCTGTCATGTCCCATGATATGACTACTGTGTGTGATGCGTCGTAATGGTTGGATTCTGGAGGGTGTCTCAAAGCTCATTCTTCAGCTATCCAGCAACCCAGAACAGGAGATGCAGGAGAAGACAAATAGGGCAGCCAGAGCACATAATTCCTAACCATCACCTTGTAGCTTTTAGTAACCTGTGGAGTCATTCTCTGAGCCATACGTATGAGCTGAAAGGGCTACTGCTCTGCTCTGACCTGGCAGTTCCTGTGCACCTGTAGCCACAGCATCACATAACCTACAACACAGCAGCAGCTCTGAACACATTACCTGAGGTAGCTATGTCTGGGGTTGAATGTTCATCCTTTGCTTATTTTCTTGGTCATTTTTTGTGTGTTTGTTTCCTTTAATCAAACAAGTTTTTTCCTTTGGACCTGGTAGAACAGGTCCAGTTTTTTCATAGGGAGCAGGACATCAAACAGCTCAATCATCCATGGCCCTGAGCAATAGGGCCCACCTGAAAGGAACATGAAATGGGTTTTTGGCTGCAACTATTACATCTGCTTGAGAGGCTGTCTCGGTTTTGAAAGACAGGTGTCTGCTAAGGAAGGCAGAGGCC
>NW_024581072.1:3115150-3152936 GCF_017639235.1 Corvus kubaryi | reverse complement strand
AAAAAAAAAAAAACAGACTAAACTAAAACCCCAACAGAGGCCTTAAGCAGATGTTACTTCTGAAGGAGGTTTCCAGCTACCCATGGCCTGTGCTCTATGGTGGAATACCCATGCCCCTGCATTACTCTATTCCGCATCGAACAGCTGGGCCTCTGTGGTGGGTTGGCCCTGACTGGATGCCAGGTGCCCACCAAAATTGCTCTATAACTTCCCCCCACAGTTGGACAGGGGAGAGAAAATAAAACGAAAGGCTCAGGAGCTCAGGTAGCGACAGGGAGAGGTCACTCACTGCTTACCATCATGGGCAAAACAGACTTTACTTGGGTTGAATTTATTACCAGTCAAAATCAGAGCAGGATAATACGTAAAACAAATCCTAAAAACACCTTCTCCCTACCCCTCCTTCCTTCCCAGGCCAAACTTTGTTCCCAATTCTCTCCCTCCTCCCACAGGTGGTGCAGGGAGATGAGAAATGGGGTTATGGTGAGTTCCTGATATGTTTTTTTGCTCCTGCTGCTTTCTTGTTAGGGAAAGGAGTCCTTCCCCTGCTCCACTGTGGGTCCTCCACAGGGTCACAAGTTCTACTAGAAACCTGCTCCAGTGTGGGCTCTTCTCTCCATGGGTCTGCAGGGCCCTGCCAGGACCCTGCTCCAGCACAGGCCTCCCATGGGGTCACAGCCTCCTCTCAGGCACCCACCAGTTCCAACGTAGGGAATCTCAGTCCTGGCACCTGGAGCACCTCCTCCCTCTCCTTCTCCACTGACCTCGGTGTCTGCATAGTTGTTTCTCTCACATATTCTCACTCCTCTCTTCTCTGGCCACAATTAATGCCTCACAATAACTTTTTTTCCTGTTTAAAGATGTTATCACAGAGTTATTACTATCAACTCTGAGTAGCTTGGCCTTGGGAAGCAGTGGGTCCATCCTGGGACCATCTGGCATTGGCTCTGTCAGATGTGGGAGAGGTTTCTGGTAGCTTCTCACAGAACCCATCTCTGTAGTGCCCCGTTACCAGAACCTTGCGTGTAAACCAAATAAAACCTCCTGATGCTCTGGAATTCCTGGTGCTTATAGCCAGTTGCAAAGAGAACTTTTTCTTCCTTTCCACCCTGTTTCCATCCTTTCTCTATTCCTGAGCTCTCCTTTGGTGCCTCCCACTCACTGCATTTCTCTAACCCTAACACTGCATCTCCATCTGCTCCCTCAGGCTGCAGCTGGCAGCCTTCCCAGCTCCCCTCCCTCTCTCTTTGCCTTCCCTGCCCAGGTGTGTGTGTAGGCACTTTGCTGTGCAGCAAACTGAATACTGCCTCCTGGAAGTAGAAGGACAGAGAGAGAGCATACCATGTTATCCTCCACAGTTTCACCTGCTAATGTACAAAAGCAGAAAATCTAAGGTCAGTGAATCAATAAACTGACTGACAAATGCAGCTGTAGAAGAGAGGGAGCCTCTGCCTACGGTGAGTGTCGTGAGCCTGCAGGCTCAGCACAGCCTTGCTTCCCTGTGCTGGGCAGGGCTAGGGTAAAGCCACAGCAAGAATGTGGCCTTAAAAACTGTGTGGGCTTTGTGGATTTGCCCCTTAGTTTTAAGGAGATCTTGAATCTCCCTTCTTTCTGGGTTCTGTATTTAACAGGCTTAAATAGGGGAGAAAATGAAGGAAAATACCAGACAGAAAATTACACGAAATTGACACTAATGTAAATACTTTGGGGCAAAACACCAGCATGGGGAGACTTGTTGCTGTTCTCCAAAACACGCTTTAGAAAATCCACAACTCGAAGGTAATTTAGAAAGCTCAACAGAGGTGCCAGATTACCTCTTCTGTTTTGCCACAGGCCAAGGCTCTCCAGCATTTGCAGATTAAGTAAGAGTTGACTGGAAAGGAATGTTTTCCACTATCTTTCTCTCATCACTGTAGCCTTTTGAGGAGTGATGGAGATTTAACTCCAGGTGCTGGCCAGCTTGGTTGATCTCAGGAAATTAACAGCTCTCCCTTCTCACCTATAATGTCTCTGTTCCAGTGCATCTCTTTATAGTGGGTGTTGGACAAAATACTCTCTTACTGACTATTCTGAAGCCTGTTTCCAGGCCACCTGAGAGCACACACTGTGGGTAAAGACAAACTCAAGCCAAAACCAGCTGTGCAAATGACTGGACATCTTATTATGCCACTGAACACCTTGAACCCTCAATATACCCCTTGGATCACCTCTTGCCCTTCTGAAGGTGCTAGAGTCTCACTGACTGCAGATTCTGGAGATTTTAAGGGGCATATTTGCCCATGGGCTGCAGTTTGGGAACAGCCATGTGGGCTTTCCTGTTCCTGTGCAGCTATGGCTTTGAAAGCATGACTCACACCAGGCTTTTCCCAGTGCCTTACCAGTTAATTCTTTCAATTTCTTTAAATGACACATGGGGCAAATGTGACTCATTGTCGTTTCTGGAAATGACAGACTTGCAAAGTGAGGCCCAGGGGAGTGTCTGCCTTGTGCCATGCAGCTGGGATCAATGGGCAACTGCGTCCTGACCTCACTGCCTTTCCCTTCTACTTTCAAAATTAGCAATGCTGCTTGAGTTTTGACAGCCAAAACCAGGAGAGACTTTCTATTTTCCTTCATTGACTTTGTGTGAAGTGAATGTTCTGGCTAGAAAGGACAAATTGCTTGAACAGAGGAACTTGTCAAATTTTATGCTGGTGTTGCTTTATTAAAACCACATACTTTGATTCCTCTTAGCATACACCAGCCTCAAAAGAAGCTCCAGGAAGGCAAATCCCTCCTTCTTGGATAGATCCACTGCTGTTGGAGCTGGTCACAGTGATGCTAGCAGCAGGGCTAGTGTGTCATATTTACTCCTTGTGCTGTTTCTGACTGCTCCACGGCACTGCAGCAGCAGCACCGCCTCCCTGGAGCAGGCACCCTGCAGCAGAACGTGTCCATCTGGCTTGGGACTGGTACAACAGCTGGAGCCTCACCTTCGGTGTGTGGCTCTTCCCTGGTACCTCCCAAATTAAAACCATGTGGGCCTTCTGCAAAGGTGCTGCTTCACTCTAACCATCCTCATGATCTATGTGAGCACTGGTGTTAGTCCTGCCTAAACCTCTCCAGATGCATAACGGGCCATCTTTGCCCCCAGGACACATAAAGAACACTGCCTCGTTGCAGTGTAACACAAACAGTCTGGCAGCACTTTTGAGCTTTTCAGGCTGTGAGCTTAGGAGAGGTGAAAAAAAAAGTAAAGAGAACAGAACAGAATAGGGAACTTTATTTTACTCTTGCTCCTTGAGGTCTAAGTCAGGGCTCTCCCAGAGGAAGTATGTGATACCCGGCCAAACTAGGCACACCACTGAGAGAATCACCGCAAGGATGAACCCGCAGCTGCCTTAACTGGACAATTTTGCCTAGCAAGGAGACCTAGGCTGTTTCATGCACAGCATTAAACACTCCCCATGGTCACAACCAATAATTTTATGCGGCTTGCATGTCCTTTTGGGAACACAGCCCAATGGAAAAAGACTACACACATAATTAAATGTAGGCCTCCCAAGTGACTGCTCTGCTTGCAAGGCACCTGAAGGTGGGTGAAAAAGTGAACTTCCAAGCCTCCATGCATCTGGGCATGCAGCAGACTGTAGTCACTGCAAACTTAGACACAGGGGCTTAGCATTTACACAGAGGTTCACAAAAACCAGGCCTGGTATCTGCCCCCTCTCTTCACCTCCTGGTGCTTACTGGTGGGCTGGGCATGGCTGCTACACTCCCCAGCAAGGACACACTTGTAAAGGCTACAGGTGGGTTTGGCAACCTGGACATCTCTGACCTTCAGGTTTGCCAGTACCAGGGAAGGAGGACACAAAGGACAGCAGTGCACACAAAGCCTGTGTCCTTGTGACTTGGTCACCCCAGGGTGTGGGTGGAGTAAGCACAATGTTCAAGGCACTGAAGTGAGAACCTGGGCAAACAGGAGTGAGGTAGTGTCTGAGACCACAGTGCAAATATTTGCCTGCAATGCACTAAGGCAGAAAACTGAAAGGCAGCCAACAAAGGGTGGAGGAGTCTGGTGGAGACAAGGCCCTGCTTGTTTGCTCAGCAGTGCAAAGGACATAAATGCAAAGTCAGGGCCATTCAGGCCTCTCAAGAAGCTATAAAAGGTGAAAAACAAGAGGGGGCCTGTTACAGCCAGTCCTGCATGTGCCTAAATGCTCTCTGATCACTGGTGGCTCACCTGCCTCTCCTCTGTTGGCTTGTCCTTCTGCTGGCTTGTCCTTTTGCTGGCTTGTACCTCTGAAAAGCAGCTTTCCAGGCAGAGACAGGGAGATTAAAGACTTTCCTGTGCTGTCTTTCTTGCTCCACATCTGCAGAAGGACCTGCTCATCTGAGCTTTGGCTGGGGAGGTTGGGGTGGGGGGCGAACACAGCTGGCACTAGCTCCTGATCCCATCTTGAACTTCCAAACCTTACAGTTTGCATGGTCAAACTGCATTTACCTCCTGCTGGATCTGTGGCATTAGGTTTTTCATGATCCACTCAACTGAGAACCTTTGTTACCTGGTAGGGATGAAAGATTAAGATGCAAGAGCAGATCATGACCTTCCTACCAAAGGCAGAATTAGAGCCCCCTATGTTCAAGGAATCAGATTTTAAAAGGCAGAAAATATGTTTTGTGATGCTTTATTATGAGCAATAGCAAAACTCAGGCTCTGTCTGGACCAGACAGATGTTTGGGTTGGTGCTAAGAAGGTGACATTCTTATTTTTTTTGTACCTGATTTTGCTGTTTACAAAACCCACATATATCCTGCTTTCTCAGACAGATTTTGTAGCACAGGGAAGGCTTCATCCTGGTGGTAACAGCTGCCTTGGCCCTAGAAGTGGGTGTTTTGATGTAACTGTGTCTTCCCCAGCATTACTGGAGCAAGAAGCCCTGGCTCCTGACAAAGATATCAAAAGGGCATCCCCTTTCACACCACTGTCCCTCTCCCAGAAGACTTTGGATGGTTTCTCTTCAGTTTTCTTCCACTCATCTTTTTGCTGTGAAAATCCATGTTGAGACATCACCTTCATGTTCAGAGGTGAAAAACTGCTCATGTACTGCTGTGCCCCTCAAGGCAACCCTCCTGGCCTCTTTGGAAATTAAGAGGTGCTGGATGATACACTCCAACAGACGAAAAGAAAGAGGAGTGCTCATTTATGTCCCTGAGGAATGGCTCACCCTCCATCCCTGGATAATGTTTCTTCCCTTCAGTAACTGTTGTGGGCAGCGGGAGACCACAGAGTAGGTAGCCTCAGTGTAAGGGCCAGCCACCATGACCTGCCCTGCTCTCTGTGTTGTTGCCTTTCTCCCCATCTCTGGGCTTCACGTAGGGGCTGTGCCCTCAGGGGAAAAGCCTGCTCTTCAAAGGCATCTACCATCAGCCACTGCTGAGCCCCTCCAAGAGAAACCTGGGAAGGAAGTACTGCAGAAATGGAGACTGTTTTCTCAACAGAAAGTGCTTCCTATAGGGTTGTTTTGCACTCCCTTTTTGTCCCAAATCCATTGCAAGCTGGAAACATGATACCAGGTTCTGCGAAACTGCTTGTTCAAGGTTGGTGAGACTGTGGAGCCATTTGACACAGCTCCCGGGCTGATGGCAGCAGACACCTCAGAAAAGAGTATGGCATGATAAAAGATCTGCCTCCACCTACTGCTGACAGGCATTTGAGAGCTTTTGGAAAGAAGGGTCATTCTGGGGCTTCCATGTTTATCAGTTCTCATGGAATTGGTACTACAGATCTGTTTAGAAGCTTTTGGGAACTGTACAAACTCTTAACATCGCCAGTTCTGTCAGCAGAGGGTAACTGTGCATCTTGTGAAGCAGCTTATCCTTTTGCTGAGTTTAGAAACTGTTCTCTGCTAACTCCCGGTGGTGTCACCCACACCTGGCGGCATCTGAAGAGGTGAATAGTGGTTTTCCTGTCACATCTCCCATCAGAGTCCTGTTTTTTTAAGATCTCTACCATACCTTCTCTGTTTTGCAGGTTGAGGATCCTAGTACCTTTGCAGAGAACTATGCTGTACTTCCAGCTTCCAAGAGTCTGCCCTATCCTGTCACTGCACCCATCCTGAGATAGGGAGACCAGAACTAGGTGGAGGGCTCACAGTGAAGAAGAGTGAGAATTCTCCAGTCACATGCCCAAGAGGATTAAATTACCTTTATTACCTCTCTCATGATTCTCAACCTTTTATTTCCTTTTCTAGCCACTGCTGAGCACACCAAATAATTCACAGCAGTTCCTGGGTCTCCTCCTGAGTGGCAACAGCTGACAAGGAGTCTATCAGTCAGCATCCATGGAAAGGATTTCTGTTGCCTCATGCCCACTACTTCATGTTCCTCAGAGCTGCATTTCATCTGCTAGTTCATTGCCCAATTGCTCTGACATTGTGGGTACATTCTGATGTTGTTAGGTAGAGAGACACAGCTTGTTAGGCTCCTGTCTGCCAGGTAAACCTTGGAAATATGAGTAAGGAGAGCAGGATCCCTGGGCTTGCCAAGAGTCTGGAACAAGAGCATAAAGATATAACTTATGATGTCCTCAATTAAGCCACTACGGCTACTTGTCAGAAAAACAGAGATGAAAGACTGATATTCAGAGATCTACCAATCACACTTGTTTGAGTTGCTTTTCTTTTGGGTCAGCCTTCAGATCTGGTTATGCCTTTGGAAAGCTTAAGTCTGCTCCAAATGCTGGATTGCACTTCAGCACCCAGTGTTGTTGCTGGGGAGCAGTGACTTTCCTCACAGCAGATGGAGCACTCATGTGACACTCCGTACACTATGTATCATCTATTTACATCTTTTTTTACATTAGCAACAGATGGCTTGGCATAATTATATTTTTTAAATTAGAGGGAATAAGTATCTAAAACTTCACACATTTACTAGAGACTATGGTTTTTACTTTTGCAGCACCAATGACGAGGTCTTTAAGTGGAAGGACCTCCCTTACCCTTCCAACGCCTTCCCTGAAGAGTTGTCACACTAAACATGCAGGTAGATACAGTAGCGGTAAGCAAGCAGAAATGCCCCCAGTCATGAAAAGAGGAGAGGAAAAGGCAGCTTGGAAGGAAGCAAGACAAAACGGAGAAGAAACAGACCTATGGGCAGTAGCAGGAGGGAAGGAGACGAAGAGAAGCAGTAGTGCAGACAAACCATAGCTTCAAAAGCTATTTGAGCTCAAGTCCTACAAAAGCATAACCTTGCTTCAGAAATATAAAACCTAGCAAAAGATGAATTCAGCAGCTGGTTTCTTCATGTCCCCTTTTTTGGCATATAAGGCTGTAAGCATGGGGTCTCTCATACTGAATTTTTCTCAGGAAATATGAGACTTGTGAAGAAGGATTAATGTAAACAAGGACTTTTTCATGTTCATGTGACTCCCAAAGCTGGGGCTGTAAGCAGGATGCCAGGTTGGCTTGATTTAGCAGTGCTGATGCTGTCAGAAGAAAAGAAGAGGCACTTAGGCTATGAGAAGAGATACAGGGTAGACCAAGAACAGCCAAGATACTGAAACCTCTTTATCAGACTACATTTGCCTGGAAAGTAAAATGTCTTTGAACCATGAGGGATGAAATACATCCTCAGAATTGCCAAATGAATCATCATCCTTGTGCACAGTGTCAAACCTTGTGAACTGGCAATGTGCAAAGCTGCTGCCTTTTGTTGGGAAATGGCTGGGCTTGGTGGGAGAGGGCTGTCGGAAAAGGGCAGGAAAATGCAACTGGGACACAGGGGGTTTAATCTGCATTCCTTACTGCAAAGGGCCGTATCAGAGGGAAAGGAGTCATCCACGGGGGAGCACATCTGTCCACAACCTCATTATTGCTGTAGAAGTGTCCATAGGTAAGTACATGATCTTTCTGGTGCCAACAGGAGGAATTAGAGTACAGCTTTGGGTGGAAAATAGTTTTGATTGCAACTGTCCCTGTGAAACATCTCTTGGGAAACGGCCCATGGGCAATACCAAGATCTGCAAAGAGAGCCCTGGGCAAAGGCTGTGGTACCCCTTGGTGGCCAGTGACCAGTGGGCTCTGTGTTTATAAGTAGGTCTTTTCCAGCTCAGGCATGTACACCTGCTGTCTGAGATGTCGTTCTTTTGCTAGATTATTTCGACCCATGGACCTTTGCTGCAGATATCAGATGATGTGCCTACTGATTCTTGCTTGGTGTTTCTCAGCAAGCAAACATGGTATGGTGGGTGGATGCAAAGCTAGTTTACATTTTTACGCTACTTTTACTCCTCTGTAAATCCTACTCAGTAATGACTAATCCCCAAGTTGATTCCCCTTTCGCATTCAGATTATTTTATTTTTGCTGAATTTTGGTACTTGATAAAGTTTAACCCTTTAGGGTCTTCCTATTGTGATTTTTCACATGTTATATGGAGAAGTGTCTCACTCTAAGGCAGTGCCCCAAAGGAGATTAAAGAACACATGCCTTCCAAGCAAGCATAAGTACTTAAGGAAAATGCACAGAAAGAGCAGATTAAAAAAGAAACTATGGCAGATACCTACAAGCAGTCAGGTGAGACATCTGTTTACAGGTGTACTGTCCAGAGGAGCCCACCTGTCCTGTGTCTATTCCTGAATCTTCCTATAATATCAGGGACAGCTTGGGCAATGCAGTCTTTTCTTACCTGCCATCGTCTTTATCAAGATCAACACTACCCAGGAATCACTGGATAGTGACTGGCTGAAGCAAGCAGAACAGAAGAACAGAAGCAAGCTCACGTTAAGCTTCTCTGAAAAAGGTTGTACAACCAATTCATTCCTGCTGGGCTCCAGTCACCCTGTCTGCAGCAGCTCAAAGAAGCAACAGACACCCTGAGAAGCCAGGTGGTCCTCAAAAAGTTGGAGAGCCCTGCAGACACATCAAGGAGCACAGTGTGGGGACACTCCCACCAACTCACAGGGGTGCAGGGCTAGCTGCCACCTCTAGCTCTGCCCTGGCCCCAGGGATTGGCTTTTCTCTCCAGCACAGAGTGAAGCTGCTCTGCAGTCCTGAGGGAACAGTGGGGGACACCTTGCCTTGCTGCAGCTCCCCTCCATTGGTTCACTGATGCTGAGGGCCAATGCCCAGGCTGCAGCTGCATCCTGGCCTTGCTTTTTGTCTGCCTCATACCCCTCATGGTGCCATTATGGACCTCTGTTAGGATCTGGTCTCACTAACCCTCATACCTTGCTCGGGGTTGTTGCTAAGGGATAACCCGGCCAGCTGGTGGTCCCTTGACCACCCTACTTCCTTCTTCCATTCCTGGCAATGAAACGTCAGCAATCGTGTGGATTATGAGAAGTTTCAGTTAGCCCCTACACCCCTTTGCCCCAGATTTACCACAGCATCTACAGTGCCCCTGTGAGTCACTGAGGCAGCCCACAGTAGAACAGGAGGTAGGACAGGAGAAGTTCTGCTGGGGCTGGGGCAGAGTGGCTAATTCTGCTGCTGATCTAACATCTAAAATTATTATCAGTAACCTGTTTCTTCCAAGCAAGGTGAATCAAAAGTGAAAATCTGAATCCAGGGAAGGGTTTGCCCAGCAGCTCAGAGCGGGAAATTCACGGGATTTCCAGAGAAGCGGCTTTGTCGGCACCACGTTGCCAGTCCTTGTGGTTTTAATCAAGTGTCTTACATGGTTGGTTTCTTTCCTAGGGTTCTTGAAGTTGCAATATGATTACTGGGTTTTCTCTTCTTCTTTTCGTATTGAGGCAACCTTTGCTTGTGGGAGCTGTGAAAGAAATCATGAGAACAAGAATCCCAGGGGCTCAAAATACCTGTAGGTAAATAAAGGTTAGCACCACAGAGATTATTTTCAAAGCAATGCTTTGTTTTTCGTCAAGAAAAGACTTGTACCTGACAACCTCAGTGACAGAGAAAACCAGTCTCTCCAGATGTGACTGAAACTGAATGCAACATCTCCTTAGTACACGGGCTCTTCCCAGGCGCAAACACAGCCTGCCTAACTAGGAGGTCTGTATGATGCCTTGCTCCTTCTGGTGCTTCTCTCTCTACTTGCAGCTACCAAACCGGGAAGCAATACTAAGGGAAGTTAAAGGTATAAGGGAAAAGTCTGATGGACTTCAGGTCCTGCATCCTTCTTGGGAAAAGGCAGCAGAGCCAGGATGCCTAGCTCCTTGTATGAACAGGAGGCAGAACCACAGAGCTGTACTGAACTGTCTTCTTCATGTTGCTACATGAGGAATTTGGCCCTTTAACCACAGACATGTCTACCTTCCTTCCTGATGCATGGCCTGTGAGATGCAAGAGCACTAAGTGGCTGGCTGGAAGGGATATTCAGAGGTAAGGTGCAAAGTGTTGTGGTATATAAGCAAGTGATTCATCAAAATTTGTTCTGTCATCTTCATTCTGGTCCTTACAGAGAACAGGAAGAAAGTAGGAGGGGAATGCACAAAACAGCCAAATCCTGCAAGGAAAAGAGAAATGAAACTAGAGCAGCTTCAGGTCAGGTTGGTTGGATGTTGAAGGCCCTAGATGGGATGAAAACATAAACTGTCATAAACCAGCAAACTGATGAGGCATATTTTGGATCAACCTGGATTAAACTGATTACCATGACCCTCCTTAGAGCCCACACATAATAGCAACCACATCAGACAGCACCAGCCCCTGGCAACTAGATGGTGAAGAAGGCAGGAAGGACAAAAATGTGACCTTCTGCTCTGGAGAGTAAGAACACGTCCCATGGAATGATAGGAAGCCTATCACTGAAAAAGGAGTTTTACTCAGGAGTACTTGACTGCCCTGTATAAAGTGTGGATTATTTTCAGGTTTTGCTGCATCCCCCATCTTGGTAAAAAAAGAAACGAGTTTCCAGAATGAAGGCAAAAGGGGGAAGGGGTAGAAAACAATTCTTCACTGTGAAGCACAGCATATGCTAGCGTGAAGCTGAACAGCTTTCCATGAAACATATTCTAGCCAAGCTATTACTATCACCTGATACACCCATGGTTCTCCGTTAGTTACCTGCCAGCAATGAGCAATGAACTCAATATTATCAATTATGTTCCTTTCCCCTACCCTTCTCTCTCTCCCACCAATTAATCATCTGTTAATCATGATAAACAGTCCTCTACTTAGAAAATACTGGACAAACAAGGAGTTTTGCCAATAAAATGGAATATTACAGTAAATAATCATTAAGAAGTCCTGAAATAAGGTGTAGCCATATTGTTATGCCATGGATTTTAAGCACTGCTATTTAGCAAAATCCCTGGGAAAAGGTAAGCTGGTCAGGTCTGCCAGCTGATGCATACAGGTAATGTGTGTCAGAAACACCATCAACAATAAAGATTTGGTCAGATCAGGCTTCTTTGGTCTCACATCTATTAAGGCCCAGACCAGCTGCCTTGAAAGCAGCCACCTTTTCGTTGTCCTGCCCTTTCCCCCGCAGGACTAGCTGTGCAAAAGACAGTCCCCACAGGCATTAGCCTGCCTTAAGAGGCCTCTCAGGAGAGGTTCCACAAGACAAAATCCCCTCCCCATTCACTTTGGCAAATTTGCTCTAGTTTAAGTCTCATTTGCTGTCACTCAAGCTCCAGCCATATGCGTTTCTCCAGTCACACCTAATACAGGAAATAGCATCCTGTTTTAACATATTTAGAGACTCAAGTCTTCCTCAGTCTATCCTGTAGTCAAAAATCTCAGTTTCTTCTTTATTTCTGGATTTATTTTCTAGTCTTGCCATAGTTCTTGTGCCTTCTATCTAGCATTAGCATAAACAAAGACAAGATATTTGGATATCCTCATACAGGGCCATACAGTCCCAATGAGAGTATATTACATAGAAATTTACTTTAAGAGGACCCTTTTTATCACCCCCCACTCTTCCACACCTTTTGATTTCACCTGTTCAATACAGCAGCCCTAACATTTGACATGAAGGTTGCAATAGAAATCCCCATGGCAAGATCTGAGATTACTCGGGCAAGAACAAAATGTATCTATGATAGACTTTTATGTGGATGCTGACGCGACAAACATCTTACATAAGGCAGCACGGTACAGAGCAGGGGCATACCAAGAAGCTGAATCCAAGTTGTAGAATAGGAAATTCAACTCCAAACTCCTGCTTTTTTCCTGATTTTGCTGCATTATTTATTATTTGGATAGGCTTCTCACGCCCTGACGAAAAAAATCCCTTACAGAAAGCACCTCTACTTACCACAGCATCTAATGATGTGCTGTCCACATGAGAAGCAGGACCTCCAGATCTATCTCTGTTCTAAATATCTACAGGTCCCTAAGTTGAGTGAATCATAGACTGAATGAAATTCAGCAGCTTCTTCCCCAGTTTAAAAACACAGTACACACAACAGGGAAGAAGGCAACCTACTAGGACGCACCATCTCAAAGAAACAGGCATAGTAAGACTCACTGCTCTGTCTCCATGGAGCAAATCCCATGTAGCTTTCAGTATGGGTGACGAACAGGCAGTTTTCTGTTTGGCTGACAGCTGGAAGCAGAAAATCTACCCAAAACTGCAACTGTACAACAGACCGCCTAAAAATCCATGTCCTTTGTCAGTCTTGGCTGAGGAACTTTCAAGTGTTTAGCTTTGGTTTCCATGGCAAGCACAGGGGCAGCAGGTATAAGAACAAGTGTAGTGTATACCCATCAAACTTCCAACCTGATTTAATAGCATCTTACCAAATACACAATTACATGTTTTTCCATAAACACTGAAACTGTGTACCAAAGCAGGCTACAAAGTTAACAAAAGACTTGACCCAACCTGGCAGTGGACTTCCCAGCTATGATTTGTTAGACACTGCTTAGAAAAATGGATCATGTCTTCCTGATGCCCAGGGCCCTTTCATGACATGAATCAAGAAAAGCCCAAGACTGCAGCACAGACGAGTCACACCCAGTTCTTCCGAGCCCAGCCTTCATCCTTCCTGTAAATCTACAGAGACTATTTGTTGTTTGCATACATTCTCATACACGTGGCTTTATGCTTTTGTTTGCTAGAGGATTGTTACGTGAAGGTGCTAACTCATCATCTGTACTGGTTTATCAGCCTGAAAGCTTAGTGCCCATGGATCTGATGGAACTGGTTGGACTGCTTAGGGAAAGATGTCCGATGTACAACACACTTTTGGGACTAAGATCTTAGAAATTTTGTAATCTTTATTATGGCAATCATAAAGATGAAAAACAATGAGTTATCTCTAAACATCCTGAGCACAGACACCAAGACAAAAATCGATCACAACTGCAGGAAAGTAACAGAATCCTAGAAGACAAGGGGGCTAATGTGTATGTGTCAAACACCGACAGCCAGGTAGCTGTGGAGCCAGCCATGGATTGTTGGTGATAACAGCCAAGAATTGTTGGTGATAACAGCCAAGAATTGTTGGTGATAACACACTGAGAAAGAGCAGGATGTGGCTGGAGAAGAGGCCATAAGGAGGTAGGGCAGCACATTTCTGGGACAAACATCCTTATTCTGGCTCCTGGAGATGAGCACAACACAGCACAGCACAAGTGCAGGGATGAGGCTGAGAAGGGGTCATGGACTGTAAGAGGGGATGGAGACCACCAAAGATCCCCAAAGCCTTCTGACCCATTTCCAGAAAGGTCTAGAGGAATGGACTGCACAGGATTCCTGATGTGCATAGAAAGTGAGAAACTGATCTCCAAGATGGGGGGATTTATCTATAAAAGGCACCCCAACTAAGCCCATGTGTGTGGGTACCCACAGGACACCCCAGCTGGATCAATGCTGGAGGTAAGACCGGTGATCTCTCTTTCCCTCTCCCTTTCTTTCTCCCTCCCCCTCCTTAATTCATTTCTATATTTCTCTCTCCCCTTTCACCCTGACCCTCTGTTCAAAAGCCAGTGCCATGTGCTCACAGAGGAGATCAGGGACTAACTTATACCAATTTCATGTCAAGTATGTAATTTACTAATAGAACTTTGTGAGTTTTTGTGGACCCTCTGACTTTTGTCATTCCTTTTGACCATGAGCATCTACAAATCTTGAGTACTCCCTTCCCATTAAGGGTGGGACACCACACTTAAATCTTGAACCTGTGGAAGTGGAAAAAGGGGAAATAATATTGTATCCAGATAGGCGATAAAATAAAATAATTCAAGAGAATCTCTTTAACAGCAATTTATTATCATTAAAAGTAACAACAAGTAGTTTTAAATTCTTTTGTCTTAAAAATCTAGTATAACACACTGCTACAGTTCTATTAAACTTACGGCAAAATTGTATCCCCAAACCACACCGTTCTGCCTGATCCTCACAGACATCAATGGTGTGGCACACGAACAGCACAGAAATGGATCGCTCTATACAGCGATGATCATTAGGCCTCAAGATGCTACAAGTTATTTTTTAAGAGCTATTAAGTATAATTTTTATTTTCCTCTTTGTTAACATTGCTAGAACAATCAAATATTTCACATAGCTTTTGGCGACCCTGTGATCTTTTAAGAACTGTATTTTATCCCCATATATCTTCCTGCTATAGTTTTCCTTTTTTAACTTTCCCCCCTTAGTGACACACCTGACCCACCTCAGGAGACAAAACCACAGTGATGTTTGCAGTCACTCTGCACACAGCATCATGTATTTCCTTTACATTCTGAAGCCAGTGCTCAGCCCTAACCCTTACCTTTCACATTGCTGCCAGAACGACTTGGCAGCACACAGTTCAGGAATACTACATGCTCATATTTTAATCTGCAGCTTCTTGGGAGCGCTAGACCTTAGGTTAAGCTCAAGCTAAGTACCCAAGATAGCTCACTTATAGCTATTTCAGATTTGTGTAAAGGAGCAGCGGCCAGATGTTGCAGGACAGATGCATCTTCACATTACACAAAAAGGCCTGAACAAATCATAATACTGTTTATCATTGGCTTGCAGGACCAAAAAAAACATCCACAAGCAAGCACGTGTATCGGTGAAAAGAACAGTCCTAATTCTGTCAAGCATTTAATGTGTTGAATTTAAAATTACAATGTTACTCAATACTCAAAAGTAAGCAGAAGCCTCTGAGCGAAACCCTTCTGGCTACCAGAAATGTACTGAAGAAAAAGAACACAGGGAAACTTCATATAATCTTTCAGATGTGGTTTGTGTATGATTTCAGATACACAGGATCTCTTTAGATGGGATGGGTATTTCCAGAACTTCACAGTAGCACATGGAATTGGGAAATTTAAAGAAAACCAATCAGTAAGCAGCTTCATGTGCATCTATATCCACGCCAGATTTATAGAGTCATGGGAAAATTATAATCATTGGATAAAAGTATGGATGAGGTACTATATCAACAAATTCCATGAACAGATGCCAATTACTCTACAATAGCAGTTCACACTCTTCTCTAAGCAGAGCTACAACTTAAACTCCAGGAGAAAAGGGGCTGTTAAATTTACTCAGTCAAAAAAGAATTTTTGAGGTTTGTTTTCAGCTAGATTTCTTGGGAAAAAACCCCCAAAATCAAAAACTATACTTACAGCAAACTGCGAAATCCTGTCTTACGTAACATCCTAAACTAGTATCTTGATTTGTAAATGCACCTAATAGCTTATGAATATCTCACCCTTACTCAATAATACCTTAAAGAGTTTTAACTGAGGTAGCCACTAAACCCTCACCATACATTAGCAATGCTAACACAATGAGAAAAGCTCAACCAAGATGCTCAAGAGAAGTTAGTTATCATTTACTTCCAAAAATGTCATCTTCTCTCTAGCTCTCTTTCTCCAACCCTTGCTTCACTTCCCTTTTCTCTTCCTGCCTATCTCTAACAAACAGCAACAAAGAAAAGTTTAGCTTTCCAGTTCATTTGTAAAATGTCCTTGGATTTTCAAAACTAAATTTTCAAATGAAGAATCAGTGAATTTAGTTTTAAATGAATGTCATTTAGAGCACTGACACTGAAAGACAATCTGCATCCTCAATGACTGACACCTGAGGTTTCAGCTCTAACATCTTCCTGCACAGGCCTAAGTGCTAGAAGCTGTGGAAAGACACAGGGAAAACACAGAAGTGGTGAAAAGGTCCCTTTCATTGTAAGTCTCATCCCATATATGTAAACACACAAAGAATCACCTATTAATTCACTGTCTTTCAAGTACTCAGGAAGCTAAATTGCAATTGTCATTCCTACAGCTAAAAAATACAATGATCTGTCATATCCTGGACCTTTCTAGTGGCAATCATTGCTCAAAATGAAAGTATTTTCCACTTGTATAGCTATGACAGCCTATGTTCAAATTCAACATGAAAAAAAAAATCAGCTTTAAGGATACCCAGGAATTTTTGAGAACATTTTCAAGATCTTTTTGTGGTCCCTTATCACAGACTATTTTTCAAGGTAATTCAAAACCTCTTCTATCCACATCCAAATCAACCAACCAAGAAAACTCCAACTGAAAATCACCCCAATATCTATGTTGTTTAGTACACATGTGTTGCAGAATGTACATTTGGGTAGACATCTACACTGTACACATACAAGTACATGTACATGTAGTGTAAACATCCAGCTCCGACTTCTTTATTTCAACCACTATTTGGAATTTGAGTGTCCTTTCCAATGGACCAAATGTTTTAATGCATCTACAGAAATGCAAACTTGCATTTCAGACATATTGCATTGACCCAAAGTAGCACAAAACCTCCGCTTCCAAGATACATACTTACCAAATAAAAAAGTCTGAAGAGAAAAACCATGCTCTCACTTAAAAAAATAGAGCACTAATGAGCGTGACATGCATAATACTGGTTTCTCAATGTAGATCAGATACTGTGTGTATATTCCCAAATATAAAAGTAAAATGGTACAAATTGCATGCAACTGTACATAGTGCAGTTCAAGCAATACCAAGGTATTATCCTTATTTTTCTGAAGCATGTGGACAACAGCAAACAGCAGGGTGATAATTGTAATGCGGTTCCTTGGGTTTCTTCTTCCACAGAGACAAACAAAGCTACTTTTATTTCAAAAAACTCTAGCCCACAACAGGAAGACATCAAACAATTTAGCCATGATAACTGTACTGTGAAGAACTTCTGAATTTTCTTACACACCTAGATTATGCAAACCAGCTTACTGTTTGAAGTCATTTGCTAGAAATCCTTTTTCACAAAGCACAACACACCAAAAAAGTGTTTCCTGCTTTCATTACACACAGTTGTTCATCAGGTGGAAGTAGATGAAGGTGGTTTATTACAACATTATAAAACTAACATCCTTATGAAGCATAGGTAATGCACAAATTAAAGACTCCAGTTAAGCATCACCACATACTAACCCTTTATGTTTGTATAACATAGCCAGCTAAGAAATTGATACTACTGAAATCATACACAGGCACCTTGCTATATCATACTCACATTATAGTTTTCTTTTCAAAACATTCCACAACTGACTCTGCTTTTAGGTCACTTTTGTCCGTTTCATCTATTTAGACGCTGTGTTACCACTTCTCTGTACATGATAGAGATATATATCAGCAGAAGAAAAATGACAAAGAAATCATCCAAGAATCCCAGAATTCCAAAGAGAGCTTCAGGAAGAAAATCCAGAGGTGAAGCTAGGTACAGCAAGGCTCCAATCAAGCAGAGGAATATTCTGATGCGAAACATCCAGAAGAGGCCCCCTACAGAAAACATCTCCCTGAAAGCATGCCGCAATAAAGTGGGAAGATCCATAATTCTTTCCATAATCTATAAAGAAAGAACCCAAAAGTTAGTATTTTGCTTCAGCAACTCATCCATGCTCAACTGAAGTTTCTACAACTACATTACATCTTAGAACCTGTCAGTTTATAGGAATTAAAACAAAATCCAGGAAGAGTTAATGAGTTTAGTTTTACTGGGTAGAAAGTCAGATTTAGACTATATATATTTTCAAGAAACAGTCAAACTGTTAATCTATAATGAAAAGCATACACTTACTATACATCACTAGAACATATATTGGCAACTATTATGAAGGAAAAGAAATTACTAATAGAAGAAAACAAATGACTGGGAAAGTGAGAAACAGCAAACAGGTTAATTGGAGTGAAATATTGATCAGAATGGAAGACAAACAAGGATTGCAAGAACAAACTTTGGTATAGGTAAAGCAGAATAGGTTACAGTTTTTCAGAAACACAGTACCCCCTCTCCTGGTGTATAACCAGTGATTCACACAAGTTTCCAAAGGATGGATGAAGCTTCAAAGTAAACTAAAGAACCTTTAAATGAATCAATTTCTGGCTCCTTTCCATTTTGCTATGATTCTGTCAGCTTAGTAAGAGACTGTTCAATAGAGAATATTCAGTTTTTTGTTGTGACAAGTAGGGAGGGGTGAACTTTAAAACTTTTTTATACTGGTTCCCTTCTATGGTACACAGTTTATACATAAAGCCATTAAACTCCATTAAAATGAGTTATTACCATAGCTGAAAAAGTGTTGAGAAAGAATTTTTCGATGTGGTAACACTGTGTATAAATCAAAGACAATTTATCTAGTCCAATTAGGGCTTCAGTGCAGATTTCTGGCATGACCTCCAGATTTCTGGCACCCCCCAGGCAGGTTACTGGGGACTAGACACAGCTCACAGAGAAGTCTGATGGAGCCTGAAAGGTACTTTCAATCTCTTCTGGACAAAACCCACACATTTTGTGGTTTAGAAAAACATCCCTCCCTCTTCTGTTTCTTTATACTGTTCATTTTTCTTGCTAATGTCTTCTTGCTATATCCAAATCCCATAACAAATGAAGACAAAGAGGGAGGTTACTAAGTATGTGTGTGTGTGCATTTCACCTTGCGAAACAGGACACACACACAGGAGATGTGCTCACAAGGCTGTCTTTCTAACATTTGTAGAACTTTGACCACCCCTTTTATCTATTTACAGAAAAAAAATCTGGTTTTCTTTACTCAGAGAATAAAGACTGTAATATAAAAGAGGAGGAAAATTGAAAAATCAAGACAGCATATAGCTGTCTGAGAGGAAAGGCACAGATTCAGATTCAGATTCTTCTAATCAGGGTAAAGAGATCAATGAAGTGAATATTCTTCCTTGCCGGTCATGTATTTCATTAAGTATTTTTACTGACTAATTATTGATCCTTTCAAAATAATGACTCATATCTAAAAACCAACCTAACACATGAACAGAAAACTCAAGACTTACTAGATTCTCACTCACAACAAAAACTCAAGTTTTCATACATTCTCATAAATGTATGAAATGACAAATGAATGTATGAAATGACAAAATAATAATTTTGAGGTCTTGGGTTTGACCTAACCATATAAACATGAATTTCCTAAAGAAAAAGTTGCCTAGGCCCTAAGCATCAGGAAGAGAAAACCCATATCCCAGGGAAAGGGAAAAAAAAGAAGGGGGGAAAAAAAAAATCACAAAAAAATTGCACTCAAACTCTCCTGACATCACTGACTTCCACCCAAATTTATCCAAAACTTACAGATCTGGGCTGTCCTGAGAATCTTCGATTGTAATCATTAACATCTTGAAACACTTGGGTTGCACCCTGCTGATCTTCACCAAAGAGTGGTAAGAACAGTGTTACCTAGGCACAGCAGGGAGATTATGTTACATGTGCAACTGTAAAACACCCATCTTCAGTTAACTACATAGAAAAACCTTTGGTTTACTTGAATAGTTAATAAGAGAATAAATGAAAATTACTAGCATGGATACTGCTATTAAGTTTTAACTAATTAATTGCTTACAGCTCTTCACAGAATATGAAGGAGATTGTTAAAAAAAGCACACAAGAACCTTCCTTTTAAGAGAAGATTATATGTTTTTTTCTAAACACCTAAATGCTTTATGTTTCATAAGTGGGACAGATGATTTGGAGAACAAAGTTAATTTACCAAATTCATCTAATTTTGTTTCCTAAATTGAAAATCAAATGAAGAAATCAATGAGGCCTTTCTTCTTCTATCTTTAGAATTGCCTTGCATGACAACAAACATGCAGCAAAATTCATAGTTTTGCATATGGATCTTCACACCAGGATGAATTAACAGAAAAAGATATTAACCTTCAGCTCTTTTGCAAGCACAGATTATTCTGTTCTGTTCTTGGGTTAACTTTCATGCAAACATAGAGAAATAAGATGTACGTGAATATGACTTTATGCATGTTATCTTTCTGCATAGGAGTTGCTGAAAACTTGAGACTTCCATTTGGAAGCAATGCGCAGATATAAAATGCAGACTAACATAGGAAACAGGGAAGACATAGCCCTTGTAATTATTACAGTCTTCAAAAGCTTCCTCTATACCTGGCGACTGAATATAAATCTGTGTGGCAGTCACGTTTAGAAATGAGAGCATGAGCAAATGTACATTCAACTCCTGGTACTGCCACAAACCTCCTGTATGACTCATGTTCCTCATGTATACATATTTCTCTTCCCCACTTATAAACCAGGGTGAGAATGAATATATAACCATGCAAGCAGTACCACCCAATATATCTGTTACTCAGAGGAAGATAAATGAATATATATGTAAGAAATGACACCAAAAAAAATCACTTATTTTCCCCTTTTCCGCTTTCCTCACCTTTATTATTTGTGTCTTTTTCCTCACTGGCTACACTCTAAACCTAGTAATTCTTCAGTCATACCTATTTTTCTTTCCTTCAACTGTGTTCTTACAGTCATTTGTCCTGCTGATACACACAATCAAAGCAGGATATAATGGAGGGGCAAAAGCATGAGTTACATAATTCATCAGAAGTTAATAGCTCTGTAGTTTGTCCACTGTTAAAATAAAGATGTACTTTTGTTAAAACATACGCTATCAAACTCAGAGATCCTAAGCCTTAATGAGTTGCAGGAACATTATTTCAAACTGACAATATAAGTAAGTTGCGTAGGAAGTAAGCTAATGCTTGCTCTACAAAGATGAAATTAATAATACATACAAGTTAAAAATAGGGCCAAAATAAGAAATTGACATGGATAGGTGTTTTGGTAGGGAGAGAAGGAAGGGACAGGGTATTTCTCAGGAACCTGTGCTGCTACTGGCAGTCTACAACAACAGCCAAGCCTTTCAGATGCAAGTTCTGGTAAAAGAAGTTAAATAACATCTTGAACAGAAAGCATGAAAGGATCATAGTTAAAATCTCACAATCTTCTGTTTTCATATATTCCTCACAGAAAAAGAGCTGAGTTATCGGCGCAGTTCACTTATGTTTGAGTTGCAGGAACAATCTGAGTTTTTTGAGCCATTTGTCAAAGCAAAACGTTTGGAAAACCTGAATGCCCACCATTCCTGTCTCACATATCCCTCTACATTCTTTCAGTTTCTCAGACTTCTTTATCTGCCAGCCTCACTGTTGCAGCTCACATGTAAGTGCCTTGTGGCAGGCTATCGTAGACAACCAAACTGACAGGCCCATGATGACTTAAAATATTACCGTCTGTCTGCAGATTGGACAGCGGATGGCACCCAGCCATGAGCCGTATCTCCAGTAGGCAATAATGCAGGAACCTGGTGAAGATAAGTGACACTCATTTAAACTCCTGAGGTGAAAAACACATTGCCTGAAGTAACATGTTGCACACCAAGGGAAACAACAGAAAGTGCATATACGCAGTTAGGTTAAATCCACATTTTCCGATGTAATTTTGTATAAGCATTCACTGAAGATACCAAGAACTAACATGTTCAAATTCAATGCTATTAATGAGAAAAATCCGGAATAGCTTCAACTGATCAGGAATTTTAAGGCATTATTTCCTGAAAACACCACAAATTTTTACTCCTTAAGTGAAGAAGCAAATAACTAAGATTTTTATCAGTTTAAAATTTAGAAGCCACAAAAATGTCAAGAGATGTAAAATTTATCCTAAAAACTTGGCTTTATCATCAGTGTTTCAACAGATGAAGACAAATATAAAAATGTGAGTACTTTATCTGTTTTCCAAACTTCCTTGTTTTTTCACTTAAACAAGGAGGCATGGTATGCACGACATACTTCATAAAACTAGATGAATGCAGTGAAAGAATCCTACTGGGAACTTGAAGGAGAGGAAGCAAAATGCTACCTAGGGGGTCTATATATAAACATGGCCTCAAAAAAAACCCAAACCAAACACTTTAATCAACTCTGAACTTACTCATAATTCTGCAGGACTTCCAAGAAAAAAATATTCTATGAGATAAAGATTATTTTATTCTTTCTAAAACAGGTTTTTTAAATGGTACATTTCCAAATGTTTCTCAAACTCTTCAGTTTTTTACCAAACTGGAAACAAATTGTACTCTTTGACATTTTAAAATTAATCAGCTTCATTCCTTATGGCATAGAAAACAGTGCAGCACAATCTTAAAGTGACTGTTTATTCATAAATGTAGTTCTCAACCATTTATAAAAAAATACTTCTTATGCAGACAAAAAGATAAACAGTTAAAAGCAAACAAAGCTTTGAATTAGGATGCCTGTACCAGCGCCAAAAGTTTGTATTTCTGTACTAATTTTATCTTTGCACCTAGGAGCTTTGCTTGCTTACCACAGAAGAGATGTCCACAGTTTGTTTCTATAGGAAATGTAGCCTGTTGCAAACACACTGGACAGGACATATCTGTATAGAAGCGATGCCTATCACCAGCAGAAGCATCCTGCTGGAACAACAGGAAAATGTAAAGTGTTAGAGATACTATTCTATGTAAGTCTACTGAGTTCTAAAAAATAATAATAAAATGGAAGTCATTTACTATAAGTCAAACTGTCAAATAAAGAACTATGTGAAATGAGAAATATATTTAAATGCAAAAATCAAACATACTTAAATGCATTGATTCAACAAGTGAGTTTTTGTGACAAGACCGTTATTTTCCCTTCATCTGTTAAATAAGTGTGTGCTTCAAACCAGTTAAAGACCACAAAGAAAGAACCTCCTTGGTCCTTCACATTGAGCCAGGTTAGACATGCTGGAGCATGAATAACAAACTTGGATCTATATTGTTACTTCATTATCCCGAGTAGTTCTGTCCAGAGCCAGGTAACTGAACTGCATTGCTTACCAGCTGCAGCATTTAGTGTTTCCAAGCCCAAACACAGATATCAGCTTGTGTATGTCATTGTCGTGAAACAGTTTTTCTCCCCATTTTGCCGTATTTGTCTTCCACATAAATATGCACTGTCATTATTTCAAGAATTATCATGATGAAAGACTGTTCTCAATATTCTCCAAAAGTATGGCCTAGACTCTACCTGTCCAAACCAGATGCAGACATAGAATCACTGAATAATCTGAGCTTGAAGGGCCTTTAAAGATCACTAGGTTCCAACTGTCCTGCCATAGGTAGGGACACCTTCCACTAGACCAGGCTGCTCAGAGCCCCATCCAACCCTGCCTTGAACATTTCCAGGGATGGAGCATCCACAAATTCTCTGGGCAGCCTGTTCCAGTGCCTCACCACCCTCACAGTAAAGAATTTCTTCCTTATGTCCCATCTCAACCTAGCTTCTTTCAGTTTAGAACCACTGCTCCCTGTCCTGTGACTAAAGGCTTTGCTAAAAAGTTCCTCTCTCACTCTGTTGCCTGGCTCTTGTTGCTGTGCCATTGTTCTGTTACATGCTGTTTATCAATCTAAACATCTAACCACTGTCCTGTCTCAGCAAACTGTACTCCAGATTTCCTTTCCTTTACCATTAAGTTCCCAGGAACATTACAGGAAGCACGCAGCATAATCTAACATACTCCACCTTGTGGCAAAAAGATCTTTGAAAAAAGAACCAGCCAAATATTTAGTTTTAATTACTTATTGCATCCATTGAAAAAACGCTACATTATCTCATTATTTGATGAATTTCAAGGATGCCTCTGTACAGTAAGTAAGCTGCCACAACTATCAAGATCAGCTTCTTCCAGAACCTCAGAGTTCTGCACGCTACAGTACCCCACATCACAGAGCTGAATAATGCCAACACTTAGCACAGCACCTGATCAGTCTGAAGCTGCTGACGAAGAGCTCGCACTAGCTCTTGATTTTCTGGATGTATGTTCTGATGTTCATTTCTGTGAAAGGAAATACAAGCAATAAAAAAACCCCTGTGATCCAACACTGAAAAATAACTCACTGAAACAAATATGAAAATTGAACAAAGGGCAAAAAATCGTTCTTTCCTGCTATAAAGGATTTTAAAGGAAGTACACAAATTTTTAAGGAAACATGAATTTATTTGGGATCCTAAAGTTACTCTGGGCACTTAAAGCTGTACAGCAGCAAGATTTTTCAGAGACTCCATAACCAATCATTAAACCATGTTAAAACTAGATTTTAATCTGAGAAAAAATTAAGCCATGAACCTACAAAAAATGAAGTTGCTTGAAAGCTTTTTTATTGCAGAAATAGTTTTCATTTTTGTCTCCACTGCTAGTTTCTTATTTGTTGGTCTACCCATAAAGTACTAGTTTTTCACTCACTGCTTAAGTCATAGAGTTGAAACCCCCTAATTACTTCAATTTTATCTGCTACATGACATTTGCATAAGAAAGGGTAGACAAACTTACATTTAGAGTATTGAATTTATGTAACTATCAGCAGACTGGATATAAAAAGAAACCACTCTTTTAAAATCACTCTTTTTTAAAAAAAGAAAGATTCTACAGGCAAGCAAACTACAGGTTAGATACACCAAGAAGAATCATTGGGAAGGGACACACTGAAGAAAGAAGGATGGATGTATTAGAAATTTGAAGTTCTAAAGCACAATGGGACAGAATTTAAATTAAAAATGTGCTGACAACAATCAGAGGTGTTGAGTTATGATAAATACAAGTCAACAGCCTATTAAAAAATGTGAATTTTTATGCTTTATTTATTCATATGGATTTCAATGATGATACATTCTGCTCTGGACTCTTGAGGTCTCAGCTGGATTCTGTTCTCCATTTTGGGCTAAATGCATAGAAACATAAAGAAGTTGGAGGAAGTTCAGAAGATAATAAGAACTACTGCCCACGTTTTTTAAACATTAGAGAAAGCCTGAAGAAATGTCAGTTCATACAGAAGACTCTTCATGGAGTGAAAAGGGGACAGAATAAGGCTACCATTCTATAAATATGAGCAATTATTTCCCACAGTTATCTAAGGCTTGTGGAAACACATTTCTAACTGCATAGTGTACAAAATCAGCCAAGATTAACTCAGGTTATTTTCATCCATCCTGAACTAAAAGTTAAGTCAAAAAACAGGTTGCAATGCTTCCAGGGATATTGAGGCAAGCTGATCCTCTGTCAGGACTGGCTGAACTTCTAGGACATTTCCTGGTTGCAGTTATATCATATAATTTCCTCAATGGCTCTAGGAGCTTCTGCAATATTTTCCTTCATTTAATGTGGGCAATCATAATATTGCATTACTTCTATGTTTAACGTTTTGTCTGCTTCATTCTTTCTTCAGAGAGAAACAGACATGTGCCATAGTTTTCATGCTAATATTTACATGGCTGTCTGTAAAAACCAAATCTATTTAACACTAATGTGGGTGACATATGAAAGTTATATGATGGGAAGGCTATTAAAACCCTTCTTACGCACCCTTGGTCTCCATGAATCAGATTTTGTGGATGTTGTCTGTCATAAATGTTATATGTATAAAAGTATTTTTCTGTTTAGAACCTACAAAATTAACATAGTTCACAACTTCATTTTGCCAGAATGTTTGATATATATTGAAATTCAATTTGATTCACACACAAACGGAAGGTGCGAATTTTAAGACAGTTTATTCTGATTTCTCCATAAACAACTAATTGCAAATTTGCTACTGAAAGTGTTCATTTATATGAACCTTATCCTGGTATCGCATACTATGCTGAAATCACGAGAGCATTTGTAGAGCTGTAGAGGTACAGCATGTACTGTCACTTATGCATAAGATGGTGAGGTAGCAGAAAACCATGCAATGTTCAGGAAGGGACAGGCAGAGCTCAAGACATATCAAACTCATAACATCTGTCATGCAATTAGTATGAAAAGGAAAATGAAATAAATAAAAATCAGCATGGTGCCATGTAATTAAAGGCATTATCAAACACAAGCCAGAAAGAAATAAAGTTAGATGCAAAGGCTTTTTATTGCCCCATTTCTGACTGTTAGCATGCCAAAACTTGAGGAAAAAGGTCCCATGATGTGGAAAGATTCTATTATGTACCACAGAGGGCCCCACCAAACTATTATTATTGGAAGGAGGAAGGCTGCCTACTCTTACAGTGCGCAGTCTCAGACAAGGAAAGAGAGGGACAGTACTTAAGGGGACTGGTGCATGACTGTGCAGTGATGGACACTTAACTTCCAAGGAGTAAGATCTCACTTCTGCTGAAAATACTGACTTGATCTTATAATCAAACCATATGATGGATAGAAAAATGGGATTTAAAAGATCTAAACCTGTAGATCCATAAACAAGGAACAGATAAGTCATCTAGGACAAATGAGGAATCCCTTGTAGGAAATTAAAGGGTCAGGCTTCCTTTAATTTGCTGAATACACTGAATTTTCACAACCTCATTTGTAATATGACAACCTCACCGGTTTAAAAGATCATGGAAAAAATGTGGTTTCATTGTATCAAAATTTATAACTCAAAAGCATACAAGCTTTACAAAAGTATCATACAGTGCCTGAACTACACATCTGCAACTTGTTACATATGTTAATTATGGCTCATAAGTTTTTTCCACCAGAAGCATGAATGAAGCCCTGATGCGATACTTCATTGAGTTCTTTCAACTGAAAACAAGTACAACAACCATATCCCTTAACAGTTCTCTCCATATTCTGCTTCTGCCCCCTAAAATCTACTGCAACACATACTCCTTGCTCCTGGTTGCCCTTTTTATTCAGTTCCTGCAACTATTCATTACTGTAAGCTTTCTTTCCTGTATACTTACCCATGACCTGCTCCTACCCAACTTAGGTATTCCTGTTCTGTTGATACGGAAGCACGAAAGGCAAAGAAAATGAACACCGTATAAGGAACACAAAGATCACTGTGCTGTCTAAGGTAACCAGAGAAGAAAAAGAAAACACTCTTTTTCTCCCTCAGTGCTAAATAAATTTAAAGTACAATAATTTTTGTACTGTACAGATTTTCTAGCATACTGAGCAGATTTTGATAGCAACAATACAAAGGAGGTAGATGAAGAGTGCTGCTGAATACAGACAATTCAAAAAAGTACCAGAAGGCAGAGCAGGGAGCTAAGAGGATACTGTTAAGACTTTCAGTCGTCAGTCATAGAATCACAGTCATAAAATATGCTGAGTTGGAAGGGTCCCATCAGGATCATTATGTTCAACTCCTGGCCCTCAAGACACATGTGCCTGAGAGCATCGCCAAAACACATCTCCAGCTCTTGTCAGGCCAGTGCTGTGACCACTTCCCTTGGGAGCCTGTTCCAATGCTCAGCCACCTTCTGGGTGAAGAACTTTTTTCTGATATCTAACCTAAATCTCCTCTGACTCAGCTTCACGTGTTTCCTCGAGTCCTGTCACTGGCCACGAATCATACAATGCAGTCCTCCAAAGCCTGGAAGCTTTGTGTTTTCAGTTTGTTTGCCCTTCCAGAAAATAAACCATCAAGGTATGTAACAGGATTCACAGTCAAACTTTTTACCTACCTCATTACACTGCGGAGGTAGTCAATAACTAGCCTTATCTTCCTCCCTAAGAAACTCTTCATAATTGATGCATCATCTTCCTGAACTTAATTCTGACTGAACTCCTGCTACTCTTGCCAACTGCTGACCCTTGTTCCACTTACTTTTTTTTTTTAATATCTCTTACTTGCCTTTCTAAAGCTCGAAAATAAAATGTTGACTTTCAAACTAAACACTTTAAATTCAAATCACAACTGCCAAAAATGTCAATATAAGGGGTAGAGAAATCATAACAGAGCAGATGAAAAAGAGGCATTCTTAAAGCAATCTGAGTAACTGAAACAGCTTCAGGAAAAAAAAGGTAAGGTGAAGTGAATGCACTTCTTAAGATTCCTTTGTGATCTCCTGGTCCTGAACAGCAGCACCACCTTGCAGTCCAACCAAGTTTTTCTACCTGTAGTTTATTTTGTAGCTTGCTCTCAAGTAACTCTACCCCGGCAGTATACTCATGTGGACATATACTCTTCAGTAAGTTCCATGATGCCAATGTGTCACTAAAATTGAGTTCTCTTGGTTTTGACAACTGTTCTGTGTTCAGATGTTTACGGACATCCATAAAATAAAATAAAAGGACCCAATCTGAAGCTCAGACTCATTTTCCCAAAACCCACAGGCTAAGATATTTGTTAGGATGCAAAGAAAAACTCTGAAATGAAAATAAGCTCTGATGACTTGATCATGAATTCTGAACGTAACATTTTCCTGTATGGAATGAATATTGAAGTCCACTGTTTTACAGCATACTAATTAAAAAAAAAAAAAACAGTCAACTTATTTGGATTTGGGGATTTTTTTGGTTAGTTGGGGTTTTTTTGTTTTGGTTTGGTTTTTTTGTTGGAAAGAGACTGCAGCTAGAACATACATTGGAGGAATATTTCCAATTTTAATTTTGGAGTTGTTGACAAATCTGTACTTTTTAACCAAATGTGACACAGCAGCCATACAGACTGTGAATTTAACCATTTTCAGGAATGATGAACACTATTCAGCTTAATTATCTGAAGATAAGGAAGAATTAAACTCCACTTTTGATTCTAGCTGTGCCAAACAATTAGTTAAACATAGTAAGCAATCTAACAGTCACTTCCTTCCTGCCACAAAATCACAGTTTTTATCTACCAATGCAAAAAATTATCAAGAAAGTTATGATTTTTATAAATGCAGGTATGTTGACTAATTCCTGTCAACACATTCTCACCTTAAAAGCGTATATACCAGAGCAGCAATGAAAGTGAAACTGAGCACAACTGCCACCAGTACCTGGTCACTTACTCCTTCTATAACTGAATCATTATCTAGCTTCAAACTCTGAACTTCTGCTTGGTGACTGGCCATCACAGCTCTAAAATATAAAAAGAAATATATACATATACATATATTAAAACATATGTGCACAGACATTTTAAACATAGTTACAAACAATATGTGTACTCATCTATTCATATATACAACAAATTCCTGAAGCAACAGAACAGTCATTGTTGGGGGAAAAAAGTGGTATAAAAAGAAGCAATGTATCCATTTTTACCAAACACTGAGCTTGCTGTAGAGGTCTTGTGCAGTAGTAAACAAATATAAAATAACTGTGTTATGATTTATGGATTTAAAAAAAAAAATTAGTCAGATAGTTTATCTGGAAATCTTTATAAGATAAATTGCATAGGAATAGGTCATTACTGAACTGGCCATATTGTAAGGAGTGTTCACGGAAAAAAATTTTAATGACTCTGCATTACCAAGAATTTTAGCTGTTACACACCACGTTATTCCTGCCAGGCTAAGCCAACACAGAAACTTAACTTTCACCACTTATGTGAATAAAGAAACAAGGACATTTTGGTTTTAGCGTTAAATGCTCATTTGGATACACAGGAATCACCCAGTGCATTTTAAACTTCATTTGTGTTTTCTGTGCATTACCAACCTTTAGCTGGAAACATGGGAAAAACTTAAAAGAAAAACAGTATTACCAGGCTTCCTTAGGTAGACTCACTTGTTTAATATTTGTTTCATATTTTTAGCCACCAGAATGACTAAGGCTAACATTTATTAACCTACAGCACTAACCTACAGTTGGAGACATGCAAAATAAAACAGTTTCCAACACACTGCTGAATCATTCCTGTTGCAATCAGGAAGTGAAATGAACTATGGCTGTGAATACTACGAAAACAGAAGGGTGAAGCTAACTCTGTCAAATGACATGGAAAGTCACACTGAAGCTGTGTCTATATACAATTGAAGTATTTCTCATATGATGCTGACATAAAATCCCAGTATTGGTTTCTGAAGGCAGGTAGGACTGGTATCATTTTCTCTGTTTCCTAGTCCAGCTTGCAAGTTTCATCAGTGTTTCTCTACACTTCACAGCTCATGTGTCATTTTTAATTTAAACCTCGCTGTCTAGCAAACATCACCAAACACCCTCTGGCCCTGAATTAATTGCAAAACTGAAATGGAGTACAAATCATCAGGATTTTAGTGGATACCTGCAATGACTACCCTGGCAAGACCTCAGCATGCCAGTCTATTGCTAGTAAGAAAGCGTCATCTTTTCCCTAAGAGAGCTACTCTCACCCTCCAGATTTTTTCTAGTATAAGCAGTGGAGCTTTTTTTCAAGCTTTCTTACATTTGTGGGAGCTGCCTTCTGTAGCAGCAACACAAGAGGACCTGATACATTCTAAGAGTATTGTTAAAAAGTGTAAGTGGTATAATTAAGTACCATGAGAGCAGAGCAAACTCATGGAGAACAAGGGGAGATTTCATTAATTCTTGTAATATTTTTGGGCTTTCACTGTGAAAACCAAAATGGAATAGTGAAGCATATATGAAGTGAAACAACAAACTAAGTTATCCTAAGTGTGCCAATCTGAACTGAGACTATTATTTCTGTAACTATAGCCAATTTTTGGCTAATTACAGCTTTCAACAAGCAACTATGTCATAGTATTTGGAAAGCTTCTTTCAAAGGTGGAATACCAGTGACTCATAAACAGGCATGTTTAAAGTAGGTCAATGCTTACACACGTTTCATATACACTAATGAACAAAAGACCAGGTCTTTGTGGAAAGGTGTTACATAAGAACATGGGCCTACACAAGGAGTTACAGCATTTCTCTGCATAGCTAGTTACACAATTACATTCCTACAGTTAAAGCCATGAGGTTAACATGTGGAATTTTTCTGAGCAGCAGTTCCCTGGTGCTGAGGCTCTGGACTGGTAGGTGTGCTGTGATGCCTCCCTAGCTCAACATTACCTGCGTGTATACTTTATTTCTTTGCATATCCAGTCCTGAAGAAGCTTCCCTTTCTTTCACTGCATCATTCTAAGACAGCCACTTTCCACAACTGTGCATGCTGGTGTCTTCAATTCCTAAGTTTTTCCTCCTTAAGTATCAGTCCACTAATTTTTACTCTGTCCCACAGTTTTTTCTGGGTTGACCACTCAGAATAAAACCAGAAGTAAATGCCAGGGAACTGGTATGTGATAATTCCTCCATTGTTCCACATCAGCTCTGTTAGAATATACCAAAATGCCAATAACAACTACATCCCATTAAGTATTACACAGGGTTTTGGCTTGTTGGCTTTTTTTTTTAGAAATACCTATTGTGCCAGAGGCATACAGATGATTTAACTGTACCTTTGGAATGCAAGTGTTTCTTACACTAACATTTGAACTTCCTCTGTCACTGCTTGCTTGATGCACTTTGAAAACAACACATGAATTACCAATATCACAGCAATTTAAATCAGTTCCCCTGAACAGCTTTCAAGACATCCACCCCAACTCTTCCCTCTCTGTATGTTCCTTGCAACAACACTCTAAATTCTTATCTGCCTACCATTAATAGCACTTACTGCATTCATTACTTGCCTTCATTTCTGCTCACCCACTTTTCCTGAAATACCAAACTAAGGTGCCAAAGTTAGCATCAAAACATGAAAACTAAATACACAGATCCTCACCTCTCTTCCTCCTTGCACCTAATGCCAGTTACTGGTATCTACTTCAGCCCTTCATTTTGGAACATATATGACTTTCCCAAGAACCTTTTTGACACAAGCATAGTACCCAAGAGAAATTGTTGCACAATCTTTCTCTCTGCATAAAATACCCAGAAACACCTTGTTTTCACTTACGTATCAATACTGCAAAGATTATATAGCGGGGGAGTGGAATCTCTGCCTCTGTCTCACTCCCAGCTGCTGCTATTGCTGAATTCTAGACAAGACAAACTATCCATGCTTAATGCTCATGTTGTTCATACTTTAATTTACTCGCTGCTTCTGGACTGCCAGCAAGTGCTGTGTACATTTTTCTCATTACTTCCAGCACTTTTTCTGAATAAGATCATTGCACAGGAGAGCTGACAAGACTTGTGTAGACTGGGTGCTACAAAACAGAAGGGTATCACTTCAAAAGAAGCAATACATACTTTCTCTGAATTCAAGCCTCAGTAGAGACAGTAACAATCTCCTCCTCCTCCCCCTCTTATCTCTGAGATAGCATGTTAAAAAAAGCAGTGTCTACAAGGAAAAAGCTAAAATACATTAATAGAAAAAATGTCTGACTGAAGGATGAAGGAATTATTTTCTGATTTCAAGGCTGTCTTGAATGTTTTCAAACAAAATACCTAGAACTGGAAGCTTGCAGTTCATATTTCTTCAAGTGCAACCATAACAGCCAAGGAGTTGTCTGCAGTGGTTTGAATGTATGATAGGCTAGATAACAGTACTAAAATAGCTTCTAAGAGATCTCACCTCACAGTGCATGTGTTTAGCAAGTGTTGCTCTTTCAGTTGGTACGACTAAGAAGCAAGCTATAGGAGATTTAGCTCTTAAATAATGTAATGAAGACACAGTCTTCAGAGACAACCAGCCTTGATAAAGACCAAGTGTGTGTCAGAGAAGACTTCCAGAACCAGATTTTATCACATATATCTAATCACTCCTAAAATAGTCACTGTAAATAATTTGATGCAATTCAAGAGCAAGTTAGTGTGGTTCATACTAAATTCCATGCATTGATCCATTACATTTGTCTGATTATGAAAAAATAAATGACAGTATTTCATCAACCTTTTCCTCATATAATCATTTTCAGATCTGGGTTCTACACCACAGGATTTTCAGACATTAAATTATTTTAAAGCTTTTCTTTCTTTTCTGTAGATTTATGTTACTTTGTTTCATTTTATAATTGCAAAGAAGGTTTGAATTTTTATTGCTCTGTTTCTATTTTTTAATACAAAAAATTAATTCCTGTCTACACTAGCTCTTAGAAAAGTACCAAATGTATAAAACTACTTCGGGAAAAAAAGGCAGTAATTGAAAATAGATTAAATTCTGATAAATTATTTCTGGTTATACTTAAGACTTTTTCTCTTTTTAGCCATTTCACAAGGATAGCTTTCTTAAATGCAAGCATAACTCCACCCTGTGTTCCAATGAGGGGATGAAAACCAAGCCACATCTAACAATACTCACATCAAAACTGGAATTTATACAATTAACTTCAGAATGTTAAAAATATCAATTGCGAAGTCTAAAAAACTGACAAAAATGCTGGGCCTTTTTCCTACATTAAAAACAACAACAACAAAGCCCAAATCTTAAATTCCAGTTTTATTTCATCTCATGTTCAGACTACTGGCACTTGCTTCAAGTAAAACAATACAGAAAGAGGAAAAAGACAAGGAGTTACTCCTCCATTCCATTTGGGCTAGCTAAGTTACAGCTTGACATTGCATCCCAGTAGACTAGGATCAGGTTTATCTCCACGAGGATTCTTGATAGCTAGAGAGTGTAAACAACCTCAGACTAAATGGTCCACAAAAGGTTTGGCAACAGGAAGGAATGCAATCTACTGTCAGTAAAATAATACCGTTTTATTGGTAAATCTGTCAGCGATTAACCATCTGAACAGAAAATTACCTTGTTTATTATCAGAGTTTTTCTCAGAGTGATCACTGACAGAAAGCAACACTAATTGTTTTTACATTTCAAATAAATACAGACCTTTAAAAGTTACATTTTTCCCTCTGTGGAAATTTGTATGAACAATGTATGCAGATTTAAGAAAAAAAAGGAGACCTATAATGAGCAATACTGGAAGTACCACGACTTTTATTCTTGGAAATTCATACGGATCACATTGAAATGTGAGAGAATGAAGACATACAGTAGTGTGGATGTACTATTTCTTAATTTTTCAGATCTGAAAAGTATTATTAAGACTTTCAATGCTAGACATAAAGCACAGCTACAACAATACCCTATGCCATGACTCATAAAGACATTAAAAACAATCCAGTCTTTACCACGATATGTTAAACAGCTGTCAGCTATCCAAAGTCAGAATTTTCTCCAAAGTTTTCTGAAGTATTTGAACTTTTCTGAGTTTATCAGGGAAGTACCATATGATAACATACTCTCAAAACCACAGATATTTTTAGGACCCACTACCAAAGGAATGTACAAGCATAGTGAAAAAGTAGTAAGAGGCTCTCGTGATGTCTGAGAAGTAAACAAGGAGGTAACACACAAGCAATACTGCTGTGAGATACAAGTTATTAACCTTAAGGTATTGACTCTGTGAATGTGGTACAAATTTGCTTAACATCTGAAAGATAATTTGGATAACAATGTGTCCTTTATGGGATGGGCTGGGAGTGAACAGGATGAGAAAAATGGAGTTTTGGGTTTTCATTTATTTCAGTTTCATTTTGAGTGTTTTCCTCTTGATGCAGTACTGGCAGCCACCAACATCTCTTGAAAAAAATTATAAAGTTAAGATAGTGATGGTGGGCCAGTGTGCAAGCCAGAACGTGTAACTCCTTTTGCCAGTTGCCTTTTATTAGCAAAAGCATTACCCCTGCTCTTTAAAAAAGCTGGATAAGCTAATTCATCTCCAAATAGTCAAATACCACAGGTCTCACTTTCTTAAAGACAAAAAGGCTTTAACTCCTTAAAATTTTCTTCCATGGTAAGAGAAACAAACAAGAAAAATTGGCTTCATTTGTATTAAAAAGTTTCTAATAAGATTGGCCTGTTTTAGATAACATAAACCAACTTTCAGGAATTTAAACATACTAAAACAGAGTATATTTATTCTGTAATCCAGCTCCTGAACATATATTAGCTCATATTGAAATACTGAGGGCATAAATTTAGCATATTTCATTTAAGAGAAAAACAGGTGAAATTCCCAAAATAAAGACAAATTCATATATGTAGGGCAAAAATTGAGACCTGCCTTGTCAGAAGTTATCTAATTACTTCCTGCTTCAGGGTAGTAGCAGGTCATGGCCCCTCTCCATGGTTGACAATGGGACTTTGTGAATGGATTTAACTCAGCAAATTGGATCCTACAGTTATTTATGCTCTCTTTCTTTAACAGTTCAAAGATATGCCCAGACTGCATTCAGAAACAGTTAACAACAGCAGGCATGAACTACACATGATGAACAGTGAAAGTGTTGAATACTCTATAAGTTTACTAGCCTAAATCCTAAATCAGCTAAATCCTGAGGTAATACATTTTATCCAGGTTCCTTAGTGTACTGAAACTGGACTTTAAAAAAGTGGTGTAGGCAAATACAACATTATAAAAGAGAAATAATGGAAATGATTGATGGTGTACTTAGAAAAATTGTTTCTGAGGAAACAGGATTTATTAGCTTGTCATTTTTGTGAGCATAGTCTTACTTGAATAAAGCAACACACAACAATCTCTAGTACTAAGTATCTCCCTATATTTTAAAAATTAGTAGGAGAAAATCCCGAGGGCACATTTATTAATGGAAACTAAAAAAAAAAAAAAATCTAATATAGCAACATATAAATTGGTAAGACATATTCTGTGAGAACGTTGTTAAAACTGACTGGGATTATCCTACTAGAATTTCATGCAGTCTGTTAATGCATCATTACTATGAGCTTGCATCAACTTTGCGTTTACAAATCAGTTCAGCTGGTACAAGAAATACAGCCAAACTCAGCTGTATAATATTCAGTTATATGCTCACCATGAATCACCTTTGCTTTCAGGACTGTGCTGACTACATTCGAGTGTATGTGTGCTCTTTGCAAAAGAGAATGGAAAAGGCTGAAGAGTCTTGCCAAAAGAGAGAAGAGGGCAACTTCAGTAGGCAAATAATGACTTTGTTGAGTATACCTTATGAACAGACCAACTGAGGCACTTGCCTGATAAAGCAGGTTTCTGCAAGGTCTGAGGTCAGCAGTCTCTGAGACACATTTTTCCCTAAGGAGAAAAAAAAAAAAAGAAGAAAAAGGAAAGTAGATATTGTACTTTTGCTGATGCAATAATGTTTTGCAAGTTAAAAGTAATGCAGATGCAAGCTCCAAATGCAAGACTGTGAGGAAAAATAATCCAAGATTAATATACCATTCTACTGGGAAAACAAAATGTCTCCAATAATTTTTCTCCTGAGCCCGAAACCATGCAGATGGCTTGAAGCAAAATGACAAATTCAATGGCCTGTTTAGCATTACTCTTCTGAATATCTGGCTGGGTGATGTATGACCTGTGTAAAACAATTCCCAACAAAGTCTTCCATCACTTCATAAGGCTAAAACAAACTGAAAGGTATAGAGTTCTAAACAAACTAGAGGGTGGAACTGAATTCACATGCAGATAGGAGCATGAGGAAGAGCTGGGCAATGCCTTCAGCTTGGATACCTGACATTCCTGGTCAGACAGGAAGAAAACGAAATATTGTCACTTCATTATAATAATGTTTACTAGAATATGGTAATACTTCGGCTAAGCATGAAGAGGCTTCAGATCACTTTTAGGAAAAGTGCCCAAGAATTCCTTATTGTAGAAAGCACTACTTTCATATACAACCTCGTATCTAAAATAGATAGCAAGGCAAAAAAAACATTACTGTGTTTGAGTCAACAAAATACAAGCTACACCTCGTGGCAACAAGCAAAGCAGAGTGGGAAATGAGACACAGAGGAAGATACGGCAGAAAACCTTAAACAATGCAATATACCTGTGAAAGCATTGTTTGTCAAAAGTACCAAGCATAATGCTTAAAGCACACTTTAAAACTTGGAATGGAAAGTTGGTAGTTGTGCAGTTTCCTATGATTTCAAACTCATTCTCAAACTGAAAATTACCTTTAAATGAAGACAGATTTGATTTATAACTTATACAGCAGGTTATACAAAGAGATCAGTGCAAAAGTAATTTCCTGGGAAAACTTGAAAATTTTCATAGCTTCTACAATACTCTTTAATTCAAAAGACGCTGACATAAAGGGAGCACTCAGATTTTGTCCATGCTACTAATTTATTAAATGGAAGAACTCTGAGAAAATGGGGAAAAAGTGACAGTTTCTGCATCTGCGACCCTTCCTGTTTATTCAACCCTCCACTGTTACCCTGTGCCCGCTGCTCCATGTTATTACATGTCCGACCCGTTGTTAACTGACAGGGAACTGCAGAACTTATCATGGTGCCACACACTCTCATTGCAAACTTCAAATAGGCCAAAATCCAACACACTACTGAGAAAGAGTTACTCAAACTCCTCAGGTGACCCATTTGCAGCATGACAGAGAGTTCCTCTGGCTGGGGCACAGTAAGGATCTGGGAGCACTCTGGCCACAGACAGACTCCTTGTCTTTGAGATTAAAAATTAATTGAATCACCTGAAGAATCACACAGAACCAATTAGGCTGGAAAAGACCACTGAGATCATCAAAAGACCAATCTAAGACTGAACACCACCTAGTCAACCACACCATGACACCAAGTTTCATGTCCAATCTTTTCTTAAATGCCCCTTGGGACCGTGATTCCACCAACTCCCTGGGCAGCCCATTCCAATGTCTAATCACCCTTCTTCCTAGCTACCACTTGTAGCTAGTGCTAAGCAAGTAACTTATAGAATCATAGAATGTTGAGAGATTGGGAAGGACCTTAAAGATCATCCAGTCCCAATATCCCCATGCCACGGACAGGGACACCTCTCACTAGACCAGGTTGCTCAAGGTGATGCCATGATGATTTTTTGCCTTTTCTTTTATACCCCTGTTATA
>NW_024581072.1:3012708-3114750 GCF_017639235.1 Corvus kubaryi | reverse complement strand
CCGGGCCGGGCGGTGGCGCCGACACGTCGCCCGGCCCGGGACGGGGCGGGGCGGGACCGGCGGTACCGACCCGGCCGCGGCCCCGCAGCCCCGCCATGTTCAACGTGGAGAGCCTGGAGCGCGCCGAGCTCGGCGAGAGCCTGCTCACCTGGGTGAGTGCTCGCTGCCCGCCCGCACCGAGCTGTGCCGCACCGCAGGGCCGCGGCGCTGGGCGCCTCCCGCCCCGCCGCGCCTCCGCTCCGGTGATAGAGGCCCCGCGGCCCGCACCGCGCCCGGGTCGGGGTCGGCGGAGCTCGAGCGGCCCGGCCCTGCCTTGTTTACGTCTTATATTGGCGCTCCGGGGGTGCCCGGGCAGGGCCGTGCTCTGCCTCAACGCTGCCCCTGCAGCAGGGGAACAAAGGGCCGGGGGGCCGGCGCGGGAGCGCCCCCAGGTGCGCCCGGGCTGGGCGGGCGAGCTGCAGGCCGTGGCCCTGATCCTTGTCCTGCTATGCCGTCGGTCTGTCAGTGCCCCGCTGTTCGCCCCCGCCCGCTGCTCTGACCAGCAAGGCCGCCTTTTTGATCAGAAACTTGCATTTCCGCCTGTTTGTTTTTTGTCTGTTTCTAAGCAGTGCTTGAGTCTCGAGAGACAGAACTCACCGATGAGGTCGAGGATATTACAGTATCAACCTAAGAGGTGATATTTTTATCCCTTAGGGTGTTCAAGGCCTGGCTGGATGGGGCTCTGAGCAACCTGGTCTAGCTGAAGGTGTCCCTGCTCATGGCAGAGGGGTTGGAACCAGATGATCTTCAAGGTTCTTTTCCGGTCCAAACCATTCTATGATCTTATAATAGCAATTGATTTATACCACTTTAATGTTTGTAGTTTCTTCCAAAAATGTCTTTAGGTTATGCTGTCACTCAAAGAGCAGCCCAAATGTCGTGGATGTTAAACTTGGGTTTGCAGCTACTCTGTAGTCTGAGCAATGACTGTAACACAGACGTGGAGCTTGTGTTTCTGCAGTAGCTGAGTTACTGACTAGTTGTTTCAAACCACTGGATTTTGGTTTGGGGTTTTTCCCCTCTCTATGTGCAAAATTGCCAAGTAAATACCTAGAATATGAAACTCTGCAATACAGCTGATTGTTAAATAGAGTCAGAAATTTTTAGACATTTTTTCTATGAGAGGCCAAAGCTGACTGAATCTCTGATGGTGATGAGTAAGTTCCTGGGGAATAACAGGTTAGATTTCTCAGTGAAAGTCAAAAAGGATAAGCAAGGGAAATGAATTTATTGTTAGAGGTGAACAAGTGGCCTAAAAGTGTAGAAGGCAACGATATTGGGAAAGAGGTTTTTGGGGAAATGCTTTGCGTAAGTCTGGAATAAGTCACCCAATTTCTCTTTCCTTCACATTCCTGCCAACTTTTCTACCTTTGTTATGGTTGGCCACTTGTCTTGCTTTTGGCTTTTCATGCTTTCCCCTTTAAGTATGGGGAATGAAAAGTCCCAATATGAGGAAGTCGATGGGTGTTAATACCCGCAAAGAAAAGCTGAGTGAGAGGCTCAGTCTTTATAATCTGCACTCCTGAAGCTGTACCTATCCAGTGGAGCCTGGTCCTGTCTGTAGTAATGGTCCACACAGATCCCTTTGCACTTCTCACCTTTCCACCCACTCAAACATTGAGCTAAGGAAGAGACTAGCTGCAGCTTTTTTGGTTAGCAGAAATAGTAAATTCTCTTAAAACAGCATTCAAATGGGTCAGCTTGATTCTGAGATGAACGTATGAAGTTATGGATTATTTTTACAGTTTCATCATTTATGTGTGAATGTGGCTTTGAAAAAGACTCAGTAAAAAGAAGAAAGGTGACTTCAGTTTATTCCAGGATACACGAAACTTGCAGAAGAGGCAATGAGGTTTTTTGTTCTTCAGTGAAACTTACTGTCTATAAAGAAGTTGCTTTTTTTTTCTTGGCTTTCTCTCAAGTCCCGTAATGATTCTTGGGAAACCGTTCATTTAGAGAGGAGGGTAGAGCTGTCTTAATAACTGTTTATGCACATCTGGGAAGACCAGTCATTTCCCATTATACCAGAGAAGCTGGCTGCTCAGTAGAACAGGTTTAACCTCCCAGGTTGCTTGGTTAACATTCATACAGAAGTACTTTAACTGGTTTGTCTGTGTTTTGAATAGATAAGGGTTTCTGCAAGTCTGAGAACCTGTTCAGCCTAGACTGAATGTTTGCTCAGATGTATATAGGGTGAGAAGAAAGTGCTCCTCCCTCTGCCAGCTCATGATTTTAATGAAGGAGAATATTGCTTAGGCTTTTTACCTTGCATGCCTGTGATTTCTGTTCCACTGTGTTTAAGCTGGGGCAAGCTGCTTACGTCTGAATATGTTTTGGTTTATTTTTTAATATTTTGCCAATACCCATTTTTGTTGTTAGGCTTTAGCTTGGGGTGTAATTGTTGTTAATTTTTCACCCCTCTGACAGTGTCATTAAATGGGTTCCTAAATAATTTTTGTTCAGGATTTTAAACAGCTGGGTGACCTTTGACTTCCTACCACTTTAGCAGGTGACCATGATATTACTTTGAGACAGCCACAGTAGTGGCAACGTGAGCAAAACTAAACGAAGGACTGGAGACCGAGTACAGGCTTCTCAAAATTGATATTGCACTTCAGCACTGTTTGCAACCTACTGTAATTGTAGAATTATTGCTCTACCAAAAATCTCCCACAAACCTCTTCTGAGACTATCCTATGCACTGTGGAATTGTTATCCAAGGTGCGCTTCAGCCAAGGCAGTTTAGAAAAACGTCTGTGAGGTATACCTGCAATGATACTAAAGTTGTTTCAGTGTATCTAAGAAGAGATTGACAACATCTTTTTTTGCTTAAAAGTTAAGACTGGTTCACATATGAACACATGGGTTTTTGGTGCTCAGTTTGGGTTGTTTTTTGTGTGTGTGGTGTCAGGAGTGCTCTCAACTTAGGTACATAGCTGAGGCGTTTCATAAAACATGAAGCACTGTCAACTGTGCCAGTTGTACTTTAATGTGTGAAATCATTGTGATGGCTATAGGCTTTTGCTACGTAACCTGACAAGTTTTCTTTTTCAGCACAGAACTAAGGTATGATACTGAAAAGATTGCTTAGCATTGGTATATAAACAGGGGGATTCCTCAAAAAGGTTGCTGCTAAGTGGTTGTAAGTAGTAAGTTGATGTGGACATGTCATGAACTTTCTTTCATTATGACAAATATCTCTTTTTTTAGTATGTGCTGCCTCCACCAAGCTGCATCTTGTCTGCTTTTCTTCTTTTCCAACCCTCAAGGCCGAAGTTTCTGTTAAAACTTTTGTGATAAGTGAGAACTTTCTAAACACTGCAAGGCTCCTGTTTCAGTATTCTCTATTTCACAAGCACTTTGGTAATTTATGTGGTGTGAGTCCTCTGACATTTCTGCCTTTTTGGCTGAAAAATCTCCTCAGTACAGTGCATCGCTGTATTCTGTGTCGTGGCCTATCCCCAACAGTAAGGATTTGTCTATGGTAGTATGAAGTACAGAGACCATGTGACCAACTGCTGAAACAGATTTTGATTCCTCAAGAAGGCTGCTTGCAAGTGCTTGGTAGGCACTCTTCAAAGAGAAATTGCTGGAGTTTATTGGGGACGCTGTTTTTCTGTACTGTCCGGTTATGTTTTTTTCAGATTATGCTGTTCTCGATGCTTGTGCATTTGCGTTTTTATGTACTCCTCTCGTTTCTTGTGGCTGCCAAGATTGTAGGCAACTTGCTATACCTGTTTAAATTGCATCTTCTTCCAATCCTTGGCCACTGACCATAAAGCTGTAGAGTTTCATTTTCTCCTGATAATATAATTGCATCAGCATGTCTTACCTCTTGAAAAAAGCAACATGTTTCCGGAGTGGTTGATTGTGTTGATGATGACGACAGTGAATCAAGACAACTATTCTGTTTGAATACAATATGTTGCTGTTCAGAGGGCAAAAATCTTGAACTTGTCAGCAGTCATGGAATGTGGCTTGAGGAACCTGGCAGATGACAGCCCCTGTAACTAATGTGAAAGACCAGTAGGCTGAGCAACCTTTTCTTATATTTTATGACCTCTCACTAAGTACAGAATTTGTTGCTCCAGCTTTTAAACGGATGGGTGTTTCTGTGATATTCTGAGTGTAACATTCACCATGTTTGAAGGAGCTGGAGTGTCTAGCACCATTATTAGGTAATTGGGATTTTTTTAACGTGTTGCTGAGAGGTCAGGAAGAAAGAGGAAGTTCTCTTCAAGATCACATTGAAGAGCAAGTTATAGAAGGCTGATAACATAGGAGTACGATAATTAAAGGTAATAGGGTACAGTTTGTATATGTTCCCTGCCATCTTTTAAGTCAACCTGAGAAAGGAAAACTGAACGCAGAATTTGGAGGTGCAGGCATTATTCATCATGCGTACACTTTGACACTGTTAGATTTTCATTCTCTGGGGCCTTGTCCAAAATTCTGGGTTTTTTTCTATTTTCTCCTTCCTGAAGAGCTGTTCTATACAGTGTATGTTTATAGCAGTTCTCTGAAAAAAAAATTTAGATATGATTTAGTATGTGCTCAATTTCAGCTCCCGATTCGGCCCCCTCATGTTTTTTGGTGAAGGGTTGCAAGATGTTGCTTGGAGAAGAAACAGACTTTGCTCCTAGGAACTGTGAACCTTAGAGAGTGTAAAGTAAACAACTTTTCTGTTAGCTTGTTAATCTCAAAGTGGGAGGTGTCGAGAGAAAACTGTTTCTATCTTCTCTGAAATACTTAAATACAGATGTTTCAAAGAGATTAAGTCAAACTGAATTTTGCACAATTGTCCGCCTTAATTGTGACATTTTGGGGCTTGTAAACTTGAAGATAATATTCTAACATTCTGTTCTTCCTGGACCATTAGAGATCTCTGGTGCAATATGTTTGACTTTTGTAGAGCAATTGCAGGCATTCAAGTTGAGCGGTGAGCCCCTCTTACCTTTCCCCTGCTACACAATTGCACTTGCTGCTCTCTGCTTTCTTGGCTGACTCTAGTGTGGTCGTTTAGAAAGGTCGTTGCCTAATTTGTTTTGTTAAGTGCCCCCAACTTCAGAGCCTAAGTCTGGGGTTGTTTAATCAATTTAATTTGCAAGTCCTAGTAATTAATTAAAAAAAATCCGCAAACAACAGCAAGGTTATTTGCCACATGGCAACCAACACTAGCACAAGGTTAAGGCAGGAATGCATGGTTGGAAAAACCATGAGGGAAAGAGAGTAGTAGTGTCCTTGTGGCTTTTGTTGCCAACAACCTGGCAGGTCCTGCCACACAGGGAAGGGAGGGGGATTAACTCTTTCCCTTAACTACTGGTGGTGGTTTCGTGCCCTGCAGAGTATGCTTGTATTGTTTTTCTGCCTGCCTTTGCCATACATGACTTAAGTCATTCCCGTGAGTTCCTTAGTACTGCTCATTCAGGGCGGAGAACAAAGAGCATGAAAAGGAGGAGAAGGGTTTCAGTGAAGGGAAAAGCTCTCTAAGGTTAAGGGCGGGGGAATCCAGCCAGCACTCCACTCCTGCCTGTGGCAGGCAGAAGCTTCTGAATGAATACAAAGCTAGAGTTGTGTTTCAGTGGACTAGCTGGGGCCACAAAGGGATGGGAGCTTTTCAAAGGGGGCATACAGGAAATGTCTTTGAAGTGATGCAGGTAGTGGAGCAAGTATTGCACAAGAAGATGCATTGTAAATCTGATGATAATGTGCTTTAGTCCTGGGGATTCCTAGGGCTCTTTCATGCCGTTTAGCTGCAAGCTTCTTTGCAAAAGTGTGTCATGCTGGAAGTGTAGTGCTTTGTGTCCTCTGTGGAGCTCCCATTTGAAGCTAAGTCTCTCACGGTAGCTAAGTTAGGATACTTAAGCTACAAATGCATATTTTACCCCACATGATTTATATTTTGGGCACAATAGATCGGGGAAATGAGCCTCTGTAATTTATTCATTCCAGTGTTGCAAATTATTAAATGAGTTACAGCCTTTCTACATTTCAGGATTACGTAAGAAAAATCTTTGAGTGAACTTGTTTGCCATGGCAGCAAGGTATCCATAGTTTCACTTCAGTGTAGGAATAAGTAGAAATAAGTGTGTAACTAACTGTGACAGAATTTATGTTTGTGGTTTTTTTTGTTTGTTTCTTATTTTATTTTTTGTGTGTTTTTTTGTGTGTGTGTTTGGTTTTATTAACTGTACTGCCCCTTTTGTGGCTAGGAAAAAAAAAAAAAACCAGACAGCATGACTTGATCACTCTGGCAGGGTTAATGATTTTATTTTATGGACAGTGTCAAAAGATGCTGTTACATGGTGGCTCCTGCCTTTTTATTAAGGAACCATGGAATTTGGTCAGCCTCTGAAAAATCTTGTTCTGCACAGAATTCCATGAAGTTCAGGAAACTGTTGAAATATAAGTAAGGAAAAGGAGAAGACTTGAACTGCAAGATATGCTAATTTTAGTGGTGTGCTATACATCTGTGTTACCAGTTCTAGAATCTGTTAAGTCTGAAATTTCTTAATCTGGTGAAAACTTAGTGCCAGCTTTCTCTTAATCCTATCTTTTAACTGCTAAATCTTTCTTACTTATGTGATTCTGTGAAAGCCTGTGTTTCCACACTGATCAGAAAGTGTGTGCAGATGATATTTCAGTAGAACTTAGTGTTCTTGGATTCATCTTCTGTGCCTTTGGGGAAGAGAGCTCTTACCTTCGCCTGTCAATAGGGACAATATTTCTCATCTGAATTATAGCAGCAAAGGTTGGAGTTACAGGCTTTAAATAGTTGTTATTCTTCTTTTGTATTTTGCAAGGGGAAAGCTGTCATCTCTTTTCACTTCTTGTTTTGTTTTTATTTATTTTTTGTTCTGTTTCCTTTTTGTTTGATTTGGGGTTTTTTGTTTTGTTGTTTAAGTAATATTAGAAATAAGTATAAATTTGGGAAGTTTCTCTGACTAGCCACTAGCCAAGAAGTTAATTGACTTTACTTGGCCCTGTGCCCTCACATAGTTGCTAGGTCTTGCTGCCTGTTCTTTATTTTAGTATGGATCAATTTGGGCACATTTGCCTGATGTTGTTCAGGTTTCTAGTAGCCTAGCCATCTTCATTTGGAATAAAAAGAATTTAATTCTTTTGTTCACTGAACACCTCTTTTTACAGAAAAGTTTCATTATCCTTCTTCGGTGAAACTTCATGTGTCCTAATTCTATGGGCTGAATTATCATCTAGGCTTCTGTGAGTCAGCGTACTGAAAGTAGAACATATCGTACTTCGGTGTTTAATATGACATTGTTGTAAGTGTGTTATTTTGTCACTTCTGAGTAGTAGAGATGGAAATTTTTGCACTCCGATTAACAGAGGAAGCTGCTGGTTGCTGGAAATCCTACCATTTGTGTTTTGGGTTAGGGTTTTTTTTTGCCATGAGAAAATATTTCTTGTCTTAAAAGGCACTTTTGAAGCTTGCTAAAATTCATTGGTGCTTGGTGGAATGTGAATGTACATATCCTATAAACATGGGTGCACTGATTTAATGTTTGGCAGTTTTGCATTTTCTTAGTAGCTTGTATTTTGAGAAGAGAAAGCATTGACTGGAAAGAGCCATTGGTTTATGGTGTTGTTTTAGGCCTTTCTATTTTGTATTATATTTTCATTTTATCTTCATTGCAAATGCTGTTTAGAGTTCTTTTTCATCTGTTGGCTCATCTGGCTTTCAGCTGAAAACAGGAATACATTCATTTTCACCACAGGAGTTGGTAGGTTAGCTTGTCTTCTCATTAATGTTTCTGAAATGGTTAAACCAAAAACCATTCAGACTTGAGACTCTGTTCATTGTATCCTTAATAATTTGTCATACTTGAACACTTCAGTTAGCAGCAATTTAGTGGCAATGCCAAGACAGTGCAGCAGTAACTGCGTTATGCTGTCATGGCTCTCTCATCTCTTAACTCCTTGAGTAAGAAAGCTTTGGTTAAGGTGATACCTTAAGAGGCCTACTAGACACAGAGACTGGACAGGAGTGAAAGAATAAAATAGGTATTTATTTGAAAGGCCTTCAAAGGTACACCCTGGCAGCTACAGGCTATTGCCAAAATGGACCCCAAGATGGACCCCAGGTCACGAGTTCTTCACTCTTTTATAGGTTTGGTTCATTTGCACAGCAGGGTTAATTCTCCAGTTAAAGCTTCAGTTTCTCCCTCAGCTTGCCCCCCCACCTTAGCTGCTCTTTGGTTTATACTTTTGGCCTAGAACAGTCTTGGTGTCCTTGGAAAGCAGGGCCGGAGAGGCTTTGTTATGTCTACCTAGCATGAGAGAGCAGAAGTTAACAGGCTACAAGAAACTTCAGAGTCACACACCGAGCAGTACAGAATTTGAAAAATATAAAGGTTAAAACCTAAGGCATCAAAGGTGTATCTTCTAATTTCTGTGCTGTGTTTCTGTGAAGGAAATATTTAATATTTGAAAAAGTGTCATTTTGAATAAAATATATTGATTGAGCTATTTCCTGGCTTTGACTTGTTCAGATATTTCGGGTTAAACACAATATACATAAAATGAGAGGGAAATTAATTAAAAATTCATATTCAGGTCCTTCCCTAGAAGAATCCCCACCCTGACCAGTAATATAAAAGCCTTGTAATTTCATTGTTGGGCTAATTGAGTGCCTAGTATTACAGCTGGATTGCAAAGTAGCTTTTGATATTTTAGTAATGAAAATCTGACAACCTAAAAATCAGTGGAAACATTCACAAATTCAAATCTTGGAATAAAACTGCTGCTTGTTAGAGAATCTGTTTCCCCATTGTTGGTTTCATGCAGTCTGCTGTTGTCTTGGAAAGCATGAAAAAACAGCTTGTGCCATGACTGTGCAGGCAGAAGATAGCAGTGCTACCAACTGTGAGGAGAAAAATGGGTGAAGAAACCTTAAGGTTATCCAAAAGCATAGGATCTGCTTTTAGGATGGGAATCCACTTCTAATTTGAAAGATCTGTCTCAATACAAGAATTTTACATCTGAGGAAGAACAACTGTGTGTATCACATAATTATGTTGCCATTGTGAAAAGAATTTATATTCTGGTTTCCTCCAGGCATTGAAGCTGAGTAAACGTTATTTTAGTGAGATTCTTGCATAACTTGTAGGTAGTACAGGATTAATGTGCAAGAACAGAAGTATCCAACCCACCTTAATCTTCTCTGCTAGTGTGCTCTTTTCATCCAACCCAGTGAGGCTGGTTCCTTTCTTGTTTCCTTTCACAGCCACTTCTCTGTGTCTTGTCTATGTGATTTATTTCTTCTGTAGTGGCATGGTATTGTTCTAGGCTCTACATGGCAGCTAGCTGTGAGCTTGCATAGTCAGTTCCAAAAGTATAAGAAAATAGTGGATAAATAATTCTGAAGTGGTGATATCATGGTTTAACCCTTGCTGGGAATTAAGGATCGCACAACTGCTCGCTCATTCCCTGCTGATTCCCCTGCCAGTGGGAAGAAGAATGGGAAAGAAAAGGTAAACCTTTCAGGTTGACATAAGAAAAATTTAATAATTGAAACAAAATAGCAACAATAATAGTAATAATAGGCTAGAGAGAACATCAATATAAAATAGTACTAATAATTAATATAATATAGCACTAAATATGCTAATAACAACAGTACTAATAATTATAATAATAAGGAGAGGGAAAGAGAGTGGCAAAACCCAACAGAAACAAGCAGGTTGGTCAGAATCTGTGGACCGATGCCCAGTTTATCCCCCAGCAGTGACTGGGGAGTGCTTTGCTCAGATAAATTGGTAACTGGGTGTTACTGTTTGTTGTGTTTATACTTAACGTAACCAGTCACACAGTGTTTTATCTGCTAAGAACCACTAACAACGATTTGAGGTATTATTGCAAAACCATACTTAAAAGGTTTATTACGTAACTGTATCAGTAATAAAAACCAAGCTGTGTATATAATCACTCAGCAAAGAGCAAGTCTTTCATTATCCCTTAGTGTTGTGAAGGGAAAGGTCATTGAGAATTTTTTTTGTCTTTGAGGCGGAATTGGTTTGCTTTGGTTTGTTTTTTACTTTTTTTTTTCCCCATCAAGTTTCGTTATGCTGAGTTCCCCATCACATTTTCATCCTGGTTTTTACCTACTGTCTTTGACAACTGAGTGTTTGTCCAGTTCACTTACCTTCATATCAAAGGTGTTTTTCATGAAAAACATTTTTGCATCCTATCTCTAGTAGCTAACAAATCCTCTCTAGCCATATATGTAATGAGGAACTGTAAATTTTCTAAGGTTTTGTCTTCCTGAAGCAATTATTTAGTCCCCAGTGATAGCCTCCTTTACGTTGTAACTGTCACCTGTTAATCCTTATTTTAAGCTTTGTATAAAAATTTACTGTTCATGTCCGTGTGGATCAGAGATCTGGATTAATATTTAGTAAAATTAAAGCACCCTTCTCTTTCATTACATGATAGTTGATGGAAGGTATGAAGGCTTACTAGACCTAGTGATTGAGTCAAGTGGCTGGGGTTTTTTACTTTACCCCTTTCTTTTCCCCAGACTCTTGTGTGATAGGATCGTAGAATAGTTTGTGTTGTAAGGGACCTTCAAAGGTCAAGTAGTCCAGCCCCCTGGGTTTGGGTGGGGACATCTTCAACTGGATCAGGTTGCACAGAGCCTAACCCAACCTTACTGGGGATGGGGCATCTACCACTTCTCTGGGCAACCTGTTCCAGTGTTTCACCACCCTCATCTTAGAATAATTCTTCCTTGTATCTAGTCTGAATCTATGCTCTTTCTGTTTAAAACTGTTACTGCTTTTCTGGTTGCTAGAGGGCCTATTTAAAAGTATGTCCCCATCTTCCCTTTAACTACTGAAGGGCCACAGTGACATATCCCTGAAGCCTTCTCTTGTCCAGACTGAACAACCCCAACTCTCCCAGCCTTTCCTCATAGGAAGAAAGTCCTCTCATCATTTTTGTGGCCCTATTCAGAACCTGCTCCAACAGGTCCATGTCTTCCTTGTACTAAGGACCCTAGAGTTGGACATATAAGAGTGGTGGGGTCTCATGAGAGAAGAGTAGAGTGGGAAAATTGCCTCCCTTAACCTGCTGGCCATGCACGTTTCTGACTCATTTTCAGCCTCTCACCCACCAGCACCCCCAATTCCTTCTCAGCAGGATTGCTCTCGATCTGTTCATCCCCCAGACTGTGTTGATTGGGGGGCTGCCCCAACCCAGTTGCAGCATTTGGCCTTGTTGCATCCATGAGATTCATGTGTGCCCACAGACTCCATACACTGGTTCAAGAAGTGGGGAAAAAATCCCAAGAATCATATCAGCAAACAGGAATTAATTTTCAGTGTTGTGGAACTAAAGATGAGGAGTGCATTGCAAACACTCAAGAAGGAGGAGCAGAGGAGCAGTTCCTGCAGGAAGGGAGAGAAGTCTTCCAGAAGGAGATACATCACAATGCACAGGAAGAGCACTGTTTTAACAGCTGTTACTCAATAGCTGTTTAGAGGCCTACACACACGCACAAATTTAAATTTGCTCCTTTTTCTCCATGGCCGGACTCTGTGTCTGCATTGCCACATTGTTACCATTTTTTGCCTTCTGGAAAATGAACTCTGCTTTCCTAGAGGGGTTTAGCATATTGTAGAACTGAGAATGGTATAGGAGTTTAACTTTGATGCAAATTTGAAAAGCTGTTTTATGTAAGGTTTTTTGAAGAAAATTTGTTACTTTTGTATCTCTGAAGGATACTTGCTGAAGCATATGAAAAGGATATACTTCATTGTTTTTTAAGATTTGTATAAATGTTTTGCAGCATAAATTTGACACAGTTGAAATATAAAAGCAAAGACATTTATTATAAAATTTAAACATGAGTGAAGATAAAAGTCACATTAATTTAAGTCTTTCTTTCTGTTCTTTCACAGCTTACTATGAAAAACATTTATTTTCCTCAATGGCAATCTTGCATGTGTGGTTATGGGAGGAAGAAATAGGTTACCTGAACCTTAGTGAAACTTTTGACCTTTTTTCTCTATGTAAAGTGTTGGGGAAGTATGATGATAAAATTATATACAAAATAACAGAGAATGTGCATCTTGTTTTTCTGTGTTTTGGAAATAGGCTTAGTCATCTTTCTTTAACCATCAGTGTAGTGATATCATCTACATACGCTTTTATTTAGTCAAGGAGGTGTTTCATATATCAAGTTACAAAATAAATCTAAAAAACTCTGAAGACCTTAATTATGTTGCTGTTGCTTATTTGAAAATAACATTTAACGTTGCCTATTTCTGCAAAACCGTAATAGCAGTACTTCTTAAGTGATTTTTTGATTTGGCTATTGTGCAGCAAAGTGATTTCAATTTTCATTAGTTAAAGGTATAATATGCAAAATTAGAAAAACGTTTCCATTTTCTATGCTTGATAATTTTTTCTTTTTTGCATCTTGAACTTCTTCAAGCATAAGCATCCATGGTATCATTGCAGCCCCTTTTTTTTTTAGCTGTAAAGTATTATTTCTTGTTTAATGTGTTGCTGAGCTGGGGACTCAAAATTGTCTCTGTATTCCTTCAACAGTGTTGCCACAATTCAGAGACTACTGGTAAATTCAATTTTCTGGCAAAATAGCAAATCAGTGTTATATCCTGTTATGCTGTGTTTTCATGTGTGGGTTTTTTTTCCTCACCCACCCACTCCAATTTGCATCTAGTGTCCTGACAATCTATGATGGCTTCTTGATTTTCTAGAGAAGCAGCTGTGGTTTGGTTTTTTTAAAGTAGCTCAGACCATGCTGTAAGAAAGTCTGAATCAGAAGTGCAGAGGTCACTTCTGTCTGTTTTATATGCCACTCAGTAATTTATTCATGTGCTTTTGGAACATGGACATGATTGACTGGTCACAGTTGAACTTGATCAGGAAACCTGCTCTGAGAGCTTAAATTTTTGACTCTTCATGGATATCATTGCTTTTTTTTCCTAATAGAGTGTTATTTTTTTTTCTCCAGAATAAAGGGAAAAAAAAGGAAAATTCACCTAGGTGCCTGTACTCCAAATTAATATTAAATGGCACTGCTAGAGTTCTTGCATGATCTATTGTACCTTCCATGACCTAGAGTGCTTATACCTATTCCAAAAGTGTAAGAAGAATCTGGTTGTTGTGCACGTGACCTTTTGAGAGTCTCCTCAGAGAAGTACCTTCAAAATTTCACACTGTTACATGAATTGTCTTTTATTCTAAGACACACATATAAAGGGTATTTATTGGGAAATGACTGATCACTGTTACTCCTTCAGATGCCACTAAAGCATGAATGGTCGTACATTATGTTCAGAAAAAAAAATGATTGATGTATCTAACATTTATGTACTCTGAAGCTGCAAGTGCTCTTGTAGACTGTCTTATCCCTTGTGCATATGAGTAGTGCTTTCTACAAATAAGCCCAGGCTTCCCCTAGGAGGAGGATAGTAGCAGAGAACACTAGGCAGATATCCCCCAAATAATACCATCAAAATTACTTTTGCAAAATCATCCACATCATTTAAAAATAATGTTACTTTAAAATAAATTATCGAATAAGTTAGACCAGTTAAAAAGATTGTACTGAAGTGGACTGATTCTTCTCACCAAGAGAGCAAGGAAGAAAAGTGCTTTGCTGTGGACTGTAGTGCCTGTCACTGTGTTAATACAGCAGACTGAAAGGCTCAGAATGCTAGTAGTGCATAGACCAATTATGGTTTAACAGCATCGTCTTCTTCTCTTCCGTCTGATAGCAGGGAATAACGAAGTTTGGAATATATAAGTCAATCTACATTTTGTCTTCTCATTGTGGGGAGCTGATGAGCATTCTGTGGGTTCAGTGTTTCTTCTAAAAACTGAGTTTCTTACTTTTGTTGATTGAGACAGTGTACTTGAATATATGCACATGAATATATGGAAGTACTTTAATGCACTGATCACTTTCAGTAAGTAGAAAATGCAGTGGAAAGTTTGCCTTTTGGAGAATTTAATACTGATTTTTGTAGCAAAGTTTATTGAGAAAACAATTTCTTTGATGGCTATTAAATATAAAGCTTTTTAAACCTAATATGTACACTAAATGTGTGGCATTTATTCTGTTTGCTATTTGGTATCATTTTTTTCAAACTTTTGAAAATTCCTTGACATTGAAGGAAAAAAAGATAACTTTTTCCTTTCTCCCACAGATCCAAACGTTTAATGTTGAGGCACCATGCCAGACTGTGGAAGATTTAACGAGTGGGGTTGTGATGGCCCAGGTCCTTCAAAAAATGTAAGTAATTCTTTACTTAATGAATTAAATACAGAGGATTTTTATCTGTACATTTTTCGATATTTACATGTGTTTTAGTTCAAACTTGGTTGGTATTCCGTAAGGATGTGGCTTAGATGGTACTTTAAACTGGAACATGACTAATGATTTTTTTCTCTGTTGTTTACAGATAACTATCTTAAATAAAAAAAGTTTTGTTTTAGGGAAGAGTTTAGTCAGGTGTGAACTTACTGGAAAGTAAGCTGAATTAAAACTGAACTTACAGATTCCCACTTAAAATTGAAATCAGTGCAAGGTAAGGTCCTGATCGTTGTTAGAATTAGTTTAATGTAATGAAACTTCTGTGATAAACTGAATGGAACTGTCAGTTTAGTTGTTTGCAGTTGGAAGTACTTTTCAATTTGTTTCTGCTATCCCTTGTCTGTTCACTAGACACCACTGAGATTATGTGAGTGTATAAAGAAGAAGCATTAGGTTATTTATACACAGGATTGGTAAGATCCTACTGAGCCCTCTCTTCTTGAGGCTAAACAAACACAACTCATCCAGTCTCATCTCATTTGACAGAAAATGCAGTCTGTTAATCATCTTAATTGCCCTTTGCTGAACTACTATGTATGTCCAGGTGTCTCTCATACTGGGGAGTCCTGGATGCAGCAGTTCAGATACGGGTTTAACATATCTGAGCAGTACCTCCCTTGGCTTGCTGGCAACGATCTTCCCAACACAGCCCAGGTTGTGTTTGGCCTTCTTTGCTGCAAGGACACCTTGCTGGAGTGCGTTCCACTTGGTTTCTACCTAGTTTCTTGTCTGAAAAGCTGTTTTCCAACCAGCTGGCCCCCAGTATATACTGGTGAATAGGGTTTGTTTGCACTTACCTTTTCTGAAATGTGTAAGGTTCCTCTCAATGTGTTTTTCCAGCTTGTCAAATTTCTCTTAAATGTCAACACAACTATCAGGTGTATCAAACACTCCTTCCATTTTTGTATTATATGAAAAATTGCCCTCTGTCCCGTCATCTAGGTCTCTATTAAAGACATTTAATAGTATTGACCCACTGGGTATGCTGCTAGTGGACTGGCCTCAAGCTGGATTTCATGCTTCTGAAACCTCTGAGCCTGGCATTTCAGCCATTTTTCAGCCCACCTTGCTATCCAGTTCCCTCCGTCATGCTTGATGAGTTCTTCTATGAAGATGCTATCCTGATCAGGCAGTCTGTAGCAGGAATCTGTAACAGTGTCACTTACGTTAGTCTGCTTAGTCATCCTGTCCAGTAATCTCTCAGCTGGCTCATATCCATCCTAAGACAGAGCTCATCCATTCCCACTGCTCTCTCACAGGAAGGGCGTCTCCCTGTCACTGCCTTCTCAGCTTGTTCTTCTTAAAGAGCCTGTGTATGTTCATGGCAGCAGCCCTGGCATGTGAGCCATCCTACCACAACTTCATGATCCCAGTGAGACTGTGACTTCGTAACTACATACAGAGCTCTGCTTCTTCGTATTTGTTTGCCATGCTGCATGCATTAGTGCACAAGCACTCCATGTATGCATCCAGTCATTCTGATTCCCAGGAATGAAGCTTTCCCCAGAGTGTTCTTCTTTAGGCCTTTCTATATTTGTGTGCATATGCTTGGGGTGATCCCACTTCACCTGGCCCTGTTTTGTTGACTATGAGGTATCTTTTGTTCACATCATTCCTCGCCCCTAGTTTTTCAACAGAGTCCACTGCTTTGTCACTTACTGTTCATTTTTCTGTTGTTACTTTTATAAAACTGTTCTTACCACCTTGGCCAGCCCGTTAGTGAAGATGTGTCTGCCCACCACAGTCTGGTGGATCCCATCTCTTCCTAGCAGTCCTTGATTCTCAGAAGGGTTCAATGGCTATTGAAACCAAAACTTTGTTGCCAACACTAGATTGCAGCTGGTTGTTGACCTGCAGGATCTGTCTGCTGCTCAAACCTCCTCCTCACTAACTGATGTAACTGGGGAGAACGCTACTTGAGCCTTGACCATAGCTTCCGAAGCCACATAATCACACTCGGCACTTTGCAGGTTTCCCTAGCTGTACCACTCGTGCCCAGGTGGAAGAGCAGGAGGAGTAATAGTGTGAGGGTTGGACAAGCTTCAGCAGTCTTTCAACAATGCCAGGAATTCAAACCCTGAGCAAGCAACAGGCCTTCTTGGATGATGTTAGTCAGAAGATGAGGGTCCTCCATCCTGTGCTAGTGCTTAGCGCTTCCCTCTTGTGCTGCTGCATGGCTCAGGTTTACTGAACACAGATGATTTGTTTGACAGAGCTCCTAGGACTGTAACTGTTTGAGGGCACTGAGTCTGTTCTGTAGTTGCAGATTCTCAGGAGCAGGAGCTGTCCTCCTAGAGCGAGAAGGGGCTGCCAGTTCACAGGAAGAATAAAAAAGGGGAAAAGGGAAATCTCAATGTAGTCAAATAAAGCAGGACTTTTTAGCACATGGTTCTAAGATACTGTTTTAAGTTGATGAACTAATATTTTTAGAATAAATATACAATACAAATATTGCATTTCTGTAGCATTATTTTAAAATATTTTTGTAACAACTGCCATGCTGACACTGAAACAGAAATTCTTCAGTTTTTTCCAGCTAAATATAAAGACCAACTAAACAATTTATAATTCTTTCTTTATGCCCTATGTAATAATGTGAACATGCCAAAATTATTTGACTATCCTACTTTATGGTAGTGATGCCATGATGATTTTTTGCCTTTTCTTTTATACCCCTGTTATACCTTTTTACAACTTCTGTATTCTTAGTGCTTTTTGCCTACATTCTTGGACTTGTTTATCCAGCTAGGAGACTAAACATTTTAGAAGTTTCATAGTTACAGATCAGTGTGCCCCAGACCTCAAGGTCTTCTCCAGAACACATTCTGTAAACTAAGATAGAACCATCATGGGGAAGGTTCCTTGGGGAGGGCGGCTCATTCAAGCCTCTCATTGGGGAATTTTTGATAGATATGCTAACTAGTAAGACCTATAATGTTATACCTGATCTTTTGGTGGGGGCATTGTGGTGTGCACTGTGGTGCATTTGACCTGGATGTGCACTTTCAATGCACCTAAAGATCCTTAAAATAGATACCAAGGTAAAATCCCTTTTTCCCTTCTGTGTTTGAGTCGTGATTTTAAGACCAGGAAAAGGCATCAGTAGTTGTGCTTCAGATTTGACATTTTGCCTACTTATGTAATGAACAGACATATTCTCATGCTGAAATTTAGCAACAGTATTGCTAAATCTTGACTGCATTCCTGTTTAGATAAACTCTGAAGAGCAGGAGCAATCTGATCTTGGATTGTATGACAGAAATGATAACATGAACAATTTTGAGAGAAAATATTATTGCTTCTTTTTTGTTTTTTCTTTATAAAACAGAATAAACAGAAGATAAGTAGTACAAGATAAGAAGAGTAACAGAAGATTAGTCTGATTGATTTTTGAAGCGGAAACCAAGGATTGTAGAATAGCCAAGCATTGTTTCTTTCCCTGGACATGAGATTGAAATATAGGTCAAACACAGGGATCAGCATTTGTATAGCTAACTGGAAAACTGATCAGGAGCCTGTTGACAAAGCCATTTTAAATAATCTTTCTTGAAAATGAAACCAATTTCAACACTAGGAGTGAAATCCTCCTTTTGCTCCTTTGAACAGATACAACAGGAAGAATACTTATCTGGGAGTCAGGGCATGTTCAACAATATGAAGCAAGTGTAGAAGACAGTTTTTGCAGATGTAGAACTGTACAACAGGAAGATAGCTGCATGCTTAAGGTTATTTGGAAAAGTCATGCAGTGAAGTTAAATAGCAAAGAACAAGCCTGAAAGCACCAGGTCACTGCAGACATATAATTTGCAGTGAAAACTTAAATAGTTGTGTCTTTGATGTGAAAATCTCTCAAAAAAGTTAGTCTTCAAAGGACAAATTTATTGTTTTAACTACAGATACAACTTAAATGCCATTACTCTTATTCCACTTAGAAGGATAAACTACTATTTTTGTAATTTGTGTTCCTTGAAAATTGGGTGCTTTTCAGTATAGCTGCCTGCTGTTTAAGGTTCTTCATAAGTGTGCATTTTTTGAGCCTAATAGTAATGAGAGGTTAATTAGGTAAAGGTAGGGAGGGGAGAATTCTCTAACTTTTGATGATGCAATTTTTGTGTACATCAGGATTTTACTATAATAAATAAATTAATATTTAAAAAATAGCTGAAAGAGCAGATTAATATATCCAGTGAGAATTAAAAAAAAAAAAAGGGGAAAAGAATTCATTATGAAAGAAGAAAATATTGTCAACGAAGAAGTCAAGTGAAGAAGACCATTGATGAAAATTTAAAGCTGTTGGGGTGATCCAGTGATCTGGATCTATTTCCATAGGGGAGTGAGGATAGCATTTCTTCCAAAAAGCTTAAAAGTTTACTAGTGAACTCTATTATTTCTAATTGTTTTCTCTTTTTTTTTTTTTTTTTTTTTTTACATCTACCTTCATAGGAAAAGCCTACTGGTACTTATGAGGATGTGAGATAGTAGATCAAGATAAGGAACAATTTTTGACAGATCCCTAGTTCAGGGAATTAGTCGTTTTAGACATACAGAAAATTTGCACAAAACAGAACTGTAGGAGTTTTTGTCAGAAAAAGGAAGAAAAGAGGAAACCGAAAAGGAAGAACATTGCTTGCTCATCAGCTGATAAAAAACAGCTATGCCTTGTGCTAAGTGGAAGGGGCTAACAGTTTCTTCTATGCTTCTTAATTTTTTGTACATCATCCTCAATATTTTTTGCACTCAGGGTAGTAGCCCATTTGTAGGTAAGTGCCAGACATCACAACAAATCTAGCAGAATTTTCTTTAACAAAACTGCTGGAAGAAGCTGTCAGAAGAAAAGGTTACAGAGGAAATTGACACCTTCAGAAGCTTTTCACTATTGATGTAGTATGTGATAGCAAATTGCAGAAATGTGTCCTATGTAACCAAGCATGAACGTTTTGCTTACAGTTTCAGCTGTTAAAAAGCAGATGTTGATAGATTTGTGAAGGACGTTTTCTTTCTTTATAGCATTAAAACTTTGTCTTCAAGATTCAAGTTAAAGTATCACTGAATGTAATTTTCTAGTGCTAACTGTATTATCTTGCAGGAAGAAATTCAGCCTATGCTTGAGCTTATCTTTTGTGTGTTATTTTGTAAGATTCATTGTTTGTATTCAGATGTGATAGTTATTGATCCCTCTGACTAGGATTGATATGAAATACAGTAAGATAAAATGCCTGTACACAATCAGTGTTGATGATTATTTTAAAGAATGTTGTACTCCAGGAGTAAACAGTGGAAGCAAAAGAAAATGTTTAAATCGTTTATGAGTAGGCTGTTTACCTAAAATTGTGTAGCTTTTGCTGGTAGAAGTGCCATAGCTTGCTTCTGAATCACATCCTTTTTTTTTTTGTAGCTTGTGCACTGATGTTTTCACTGTCCACTGATATCCCTAGAATAACATGATTTCCCATTTTATACTATGTTTTAAAATTTGCCTTTCATCCCACTCTGGAGACTGTTTAATACCAGGTGTCCCTCTTGTTTTGATTATTTCTTGCTCTGTCATACTGGCCTTGGTAAGTGTAAGAAGTGGTCTGTATTTTCTTTTGTCATCTGTGCATTGTGCCCCTCTCAATGAATTATTCATTTGTTACATTATACGTTGCAACACGCTGTGTATGTTTTGACACATGCAGAACACAAAAGCCATGCCTTTGTATATCGCTGGGGGAGGGAAATTTTTGTAAACATGTTTCTTGAAGCAGCTTACTGTACCACTGTTAAAATGAGTAATAATCATGAGTTATACTACATGCTCTGTGGGTTGATTTTCTTCAGAAGAGTATTTCTGTCTCTTGGCATCTGTGATGCGGAGAGATGATTGCTTAAATAAAGGAAAATTTGCATACAAAATAAGATGGAGATGGTATAAATGAGCACTGCTGAAAACATCACATGAAGTGATAGAACATTAACAACAAGCATAAGTATCTTGTGCTCTGAAGAACAGTCCCAGTTATCTGCAGTACTACTCAGATAGTAGGCAGCAATCAACTGATACACAAGTACCTTTCTAAACCTGAAAGTTATCCAGTGCTGGAGATTGTGTAAGTTTGGCTCTAGGCTCAGGAACTTACTGAATTCAGAATACTTAGTTCATGCACAAGCCATGTCATGGCAATGATGATGCGCCAGTCCATTTTCTGATAGTTTAGCTGCTCTATTCTCAGACACACATTTTCATATTTGCTTAGGTGATGCTTTTTTAAACACTGTAAGAAAAATGCTGTTGCTTCCGAATGAAATAGCCTAAGGCAGTTAAAGAACTCTGAATTCGATTGAATCCTGGTTCCCAAAAATACAGCGTTGGGAGACTTGTTTGCTGCAAGGGCTGTGAATGACCCAACATCTGGTGACGCAGGCTGCATCTTAATTGTGTCTCCCCTGATGGGGGAGACTTTTTAGTGTCTTTGCAAGGAGTCAGAGACGAATGGGACTTCTGTATTTTCTTGGTCTTCAGGTTGTTTATTATATCTTATCAGTAATTCACATGCCAACAGCATAGCATGAAGCAGAGCAAAATACAAAAGGCAAAATGCAGGAAAGCTCAAGGCTTTTTAAAGGCCACTAAAACCGTACAATATTTTTACTTTTCTACCAATGCCTAATGAACTATCCTTCCGCGTAACCCTGTACTGCGGCATTTTGTGACCAATCATTCTATACTACCAATACTGCAGAAAATGGAGTAGGTGAAGAAGGAGGAAGAAACCTGGAAACTACAAGGATTCTCCATTTTGATGTTTTTTGCTTTTATCTACTTACTATATTAATAAACCCAAAACCTCTAAATTTTTCACCCTGTGACAATCTTACATAGTATTCTATCACCTAGTTCACACCAGTGTAGATTCTAATTCTTCCCAGAGGGTAGGCAATTTTCTCCATGGACGAAGGTCAAAACCAGTGTTGTCCAGGGGGGTAGAACCCTTCAAAACAGGCAGAGAAATACTCTCTGCACTCTGGGTTCCCACAATCTGGAAGCCCCTTTTTAAAAGTATGTTTAGAAGTTCTTGTGGAAAAGTTTTTTATTTCCAGTAATTTGTTATATAGAGAGAGCATTGCTGTTGGTATTGGTAATGAACTTTAATTAAACTTTTGAAGAGAAAGAACATTATAATGGTAGGTTATTTATGTTAAGGAAAGGATGATCATTCTAGATTTGATTGGTGTTGATACCCAACCTGTTGCTCATCTGCTTGTTGTATTCCCAGCAAAGTGTTTTTGCAGTGTGCTATTAATTATTGTGTAACCTGCATGAAGGTTCTCTAAAAAGAGTTGTTGGTGCTATTTTGACTACTGTTACATAATATTGATTTCAAGTGGGGTGCTTATCAGCTGCTGGGCCCTTGGATGCTTCCATGAGTTTTGTATACATACAAATAAAAAACCAAATGGGATCTATGGAAGAAGACTACCACCTTGAGTTTAGATTTATTTCTCCAGGACCTTCCGTAAGCATGTCTGATCATGTATATAAGGGTTTAGGTAGCCTATGACTTCCATCAAGACTGTGAAAGACAGTTGCTGGTCCATGGGTACCATTTATTACAGTAGTAGCTGAGAAAAGCTGCTTAGTTTCTGCTGAAACTAAGGCTTCCAGAGTGAAGTGAGTTGGACCTAACTCTGAAATCTTGTTACTGTTCCTCAGCTGATGCACTTATTGGTGCTGTTATTGTTGAAAACTGGATATGCAATATTAGCTACCCAGTCAGTTCAAATATAATTTTGCTTGTGGGATGTTGTTTATACTTAACCATGTTGCTTCTTAGAACCTTTACCTTGAAAATGGTATGTCAAGGATTGGTATATTCATGGCACTGCAGTCTTGAAGCAGCTGAAAATGTTCGTGGCCAAGTGCAACCCTTAAAATTATAAGATACAATCCCTAAGGAAGTGCTATTGGGTTTTTTTGATGGGGAAGCACAGGTCATACCTACTTTCTCTCTCAGCTGCATAAATCCTTTGTAATTGTGAGTCTGTTAAGCAAGCTTACTTGTGTGTTGGCAATTCCCGGAAGACCCTCTTGAGAGTCACCAGGGTGCTTTTTGAACACCACACCTAAAATGGTATTTGAGCTGTCATTCTTTTTATTACTGTTGAGATGATTTTGTTGTAATTGAGTGGAAGTTAGCCAAACGAAGACGTTTTAAGTAAGGCTTTTTGCAAGGAGAGCTATTTGTTTCATGTGAAAGCTGAATGGGAACTTTCTTTATATCTCAGAGATCTTATATATACTTGAATCAATGTCGTTCTTAGGTTTACTTGTCTTCTTGTGGCAGAGAGGACATTTGAAAGCTCTTTGAAAATATATATTTCAAAACCAGATGATACTTTGGATAAGACATTGCTTTTTCTGTTTCATAATTTAAGATTCTGACATCTCTGCTAGAACTGTACTGTTTATGAATGGAAGTAATTTGGAGTCATCAACTTAACTAGTAATTAAAGCTGTTCTTCCAGATATGTTTGCAGATGCCATGTCAAAGGAAAGGAAATATGCTGTAATCTTCACCAGAGTCTGTAACAAAGTGTGTAAAAATAGCAATGGAAGTGTGTCAATAGAGAAACATTGCTGTTTGTGATCTTCCTCCATTGCTGCGTATTGTAGTTGTAGTACAGCTTGCAGACCTTGATGCATTGTGAGGACACTGTGGAAGATGAAATACAGCATGTACTGTGCATCAGATGCAAAGTGTGGCTACAAAGTTTGTGCTCTAATAAAAGTACTGATGTAATTGCTGGTTTGCAGTATATATGATATGGATGTTATTTAAATCTCCAGGCATATGCAGAGTTTTCTTGAAGTTTTGCTGAAAGATCTCACAGCATCTTGCCCTTGAAAAAAGAGCTCAGTCCAGAACCCTTCTGTGTAGAGGGTACAGCAGAAAATGTAATAGTAATCAATGGCAAATGCAGCAGTGTAAGTCCAGAAAATAGTGTACTTCACCTGAAACAGTAACACAGATTCTTAAGAGCCTTTTGCTAACAACAGAAAGGTTTGTTTTTTTTTTTTCACTATGACTGTATTAACTTTATATGTTAGATGAAATATGAGCCTTTCCTTATGTTTGCCTACTCCTTTAAAACCAGTTATAAGTAGTACATTCCTCCTCCTTAGTTCTGATTATATAATTTTCAAAATTCTGTGTGATAAAGGGAAAATTTGACTGAACTGAGAGTAGAAAATGTTAGCCTTTTAGTAGAAAATGTTAGCCTTTTAGTTGAGCTTGGCAGCAGGAGAGTCTCAGGAGGTGTCTTGAAGAAGCAGCTTGTGGAAGATGCTTGGAGGAAAATGAAGAGGGAGAAGTTGTTCATAGAAATAGAAGTATACTCTGCAAGCAGTAGGAGTTCTCTGTTCTTTTTCTTGATTGCCTTGTCAAAAGTGCAGGGGACAGAAAAACTTCTGAGGAAGGGTGTTCACAAAAAGATTTGTGTAGGGTTACTATGAAAAGAGATTTGCAAAAACTGATAGTGTTTGGTATGTGGAATAGTGAAGTGTGTTCTCAGTCATAAAAACTTCAGTGATACTCTTTAGCTATTCTCACTGTATCAAGACAGCATATGTATTGTTTGGTTTTGGGCTTTTATTTTAGAAGTTGTGTAGTTGTAAGCAGTGTACAATGGTAGGGATCCATCATATGCGAAAAAGGAATAATTCTTAACACTTTTAAGAAATGCAACTAAATATTGCTGCAGCACCAGAAGAGAAATTAAGAGATAGGACTTATGGAGGGAGAACTGGCAAAATGCATTCAAAATACAAAAAAGCTTCCTCAAAAGCATAAGCTGCTCATGGCACACAATGAAGCTGTGCTGTCAACGGGGTGCAAGATCTTAGAAAAGTGAGTAGTGACAGGATTCTGAACTACTGTATTCAGGCAATGTGTCAGATACAAGAGGTAGTCATTTAAATTAACTCAAACCTGAGACAGGAGCTTTAATGACTAATGTGTACTCACAATTTCTGTAACCTGTTTTTAATGAATACACTTTTTATCTTTCAGAGATCCAGCTTACTTTGATGAAAATTGGCTGAACAGAATCAAAACAGAAGTAGGAGATAATTGGAGGCTGAAGGTATTTGACTTACTTTGCTTGTCTGTGAATCTGTATTTCAGTTCTTAATACAATATTGTGTCTAAATATTCGCACATTTTTGGATTAGGATCTTGCTTTATAGACAGCATTTTGAATTTTAGACCATTTAAATTACACTTACTTGTTTTTATGTTGTATTGTCCTGCACAGTTTTAGCAAAGACATTTTGAATTTGTAAATAGTTTTCAATGACTTAAAAGGAAAATATTAAAGTAAATGTTATACATCAATTACCTCTCATTTTTCAAGTGCTGAATGAGATTTTTTTTTTTAATGCACAGTGTGACAGCAGCTTTTAAAAAAGCAGCTTTTTTGAGAAGCAGCTGCATAAAAATAAGAACATAATAAGCAGTATCTTTGAAGAAAAATGGCGAAGCGTTGCTTCCTTTACTTTGTCAGCTCTGCAGAACTACTGAGTTTTAAGGGAGGAAGTAGTGTTTTTTCTGTGTTTCTACTCAGCATGGTTTTTAACCACAGTCTATTTGCTGGGTAATTTGTATCGCTTGGCATTCTAGTACTTCTCTGCAAACCTGAAGGAAATAGAATTTACAAGAACTATGAATGAGGAACATCTTGCTTTAGAATCTGAAGAGCACAGTCTCACATGTAGATGCTAGTGTGGTTTTTGACTAGTTTGTTCAGAGAATGATCTATGTGCTTTTCTAAATTTCCATTTTCAGCCTGACTAATTCGGGGGAAAAAATAGTTATGATTTTACTGTTAGTTCTTGTTTCCCGTAAAACCATTTTTTTCCAGCCACCAAAGCCCATTCTGAGCATCTGGGGAAGGCCTACAGCTGTGAAATGCTCTAGTACTTACTGGCTTGTCTACATCACTCTTTGAATTGCAGGGACACACAGGCAGAATGCTGCCTGAGACAAAGATGGGGTACACTGCTGCTGTTTATGTTTTGACTTGGCCAGGAAACCTATCAGCATGGATTCTGCTGTCTGGCCAGCTGTGTGGAGTCTGGAATGCTTTAGAGTGTTTTGTCTACTGGGGCTGCCGGCAAAAGTGAGGGTACATTGATGAGGATATATTGACTGACTGGTGAATAAAAAACACGATCCCTAAGAAAGCTTTAGAACTCTCTTGGCTTCTGCTGCATGTAAAGCACTTAATATAAATGAACTTCTCAAAGAATTGTATGGAATTACAAGTGAATGGCTGGATACAAGGTCTTACTTTTCTCTAAAATATTTTTTGGGTTTTCTTCTAAGGAATATTGAAGTCTTGGCTGTTAAATGTGGAGAATAACAAATTGAGAACTGTTTGTTATAATAGCATTTGAGCTGATTGAAAGTGGAGCAGCAGCTTCTATAACTGTCATATGGAGTTAGAGGAATAAATATTTTATTTTTATGTCTCCCACCAATTTGGCAGATGTAAAAGCTTAGTAGGTGTGAAAAAAAAAAAGCTGAGTAATCTAGTAACTTGCTTATGTGACTGAGGTTGGAAAAGCATCAGGTCAAATTTCAGTTTATTGCTGATGTCATTCCATCTCCTTTTTCATGTATCCATGTAAACAAGAATTAAACTTTTTTTGTTCTGTTTAAGAAATATGTATAATCAGCTTTTTGTATACATTTTTATAGACCACGTCCCTTTTCATGAAGAATACTAAAAGCCACAATTGTGATACTTGAACTCAAGTTTTTTAAACAGAAAAGTAATCCTATACTTTGCCAACTGTTCTTTATATGTGAGTAAACATTATCAGTAGTCTAGTTTTCCAAGTGTCTATCAGCCAGTCCTTCATTTGTAGTCTGGCTTGTAGGAACACTCCAGTCTGTGCATTTGTATACATGGAATTGTTCAGCTTGGAAAAGACTTAAGATCAAGTTAAGTCTACCAAGTCCACACTAAACCATGTCCCTAAGCTCCACATCTACACCTCTTCTAAACACCTCCAGGGATAGTAACTCAATTGCTTCCCTGGGCAGTCTGTTCTAATGCTTGACAGCCCTGGTGGTGAAGAAATTTTTCATAATATCCAATCTAAATTTCCCCATGTGCAACTTGAGGCCATTTCCTCTTGTCCTGTCCCTTGCTAAGTGGGAGAAGAGACTGACCCTCACCTGACTACAACCTCCTTTTAGAAATATATTCATTAGTAGATTAAAGATGTGGGCATCATACTTGCATGACTCTAGAATACAGCTTTCCCATCATCCTTTGAGAAGTGCCATGAGAAGTGATAATTGGATTATCTCAAATGTGATAATGAGCTGCATTATTTTCTTGTTGCTAAACATGGTTGCTCTTTGCCTCTGATGCCATCTGGGATAACAGTCACCACTTGTACAAGCTCTTGGTATCTTGAACCACATAAAGGAGCCAGTCTAGTAGGGGAAATACATAAAAACAATCTAAAATGTAATGTGTTGGAAGTTTTGCTTTGTGAAATGGTGTTTAGGAGGGCTGGTAGAGTTTAGTGTAGGCCTTGTACAGCCCATCTAACCACTGTTCATAGAAGTACTCAGAAAATTGTAGAATCATAGAATTGTTAAAGTTGGGAATGACCTTTAAGATCAAGTCTAGCCGTCAACCTAGCACCACCACTGTGTTCACCACAACCCATTATGTCTCCAAGTGCTATATCTGCACTTCTTTGAACACTTCCTGAATGATGTCTCTACCGTTTTGCTAGGCAGTCTGTTCAAATGCTCTACAATGCTTTCCATGAAAATTTTTTACCTGATATTTAATCTAAAACTTACCTGGCGCATCTTGAGGCCATTTCTTCTTGTCCTGTCACTGTTTACCTGGGAGAAGGTAACAAGTGATGTGATAGTTAATTTTAAATTGTGTGTTTTCCTGTATGGAGAAAAACAAGAACATAAGGCTGAGGTGGTTTTTGTTTGTTTGTTTAGTTTTGGGTGGGGGTTGTTTTGGTTTGGTGTTTTTTGTTTGTTTTGGTTTTGTTTGGTTGTTTGGTTTGGTTGTTTTTTTGGTTTTGTTTGTTTGTGGGGGGGGGTTGGGGTTTTGGTTTTTGGGGGGTTTTTTTAGCATTTTGCTTTCTGGTAGCTGCAATGTTTTTGCTGTTGCTGTACCATTTAAAAAAAAATCACAGGGATGTTTTACGGTCTTGGTTTCAGGGCAAGTTGCCAGACTTGAGAAACTGAGCAATGCATGGGAGAGAAAAAGGGGACTTGCAATGTAGGAACCATTCAGCAAGCATTCCTGGTCACAGATCTTTGTCTACTGTGTTTAGTAGAGAAGTGTTATTTCTTCAGGGTTAAAATTTCATGGTCGTAGCATACATCAGTGAATACAGTAGTTTGTGTTTTCCCTTAGGCAACAAAAAAACTTTTCACTGCTGCCTTACCTGCAATTCTATGATGGTTTACAAAAAAGAAAAAGCAAAGACATTAACTCTTTCCTTGTGTACAATGAGTACTTATATATAGTCCAAGTTCAAATTGTGTACAACCTAGTATTTCATGGCTGAGGAAGATGACATCTTGAACATAATACCTTTATTCAAAATGAAAAACAGGTTAGAAAATAATATGATTGCCAAAATTTTGCAAGAATGAAATTCCCTAATCAAGAAAAAAGTTACTGATTTGATACATACATTGTCAGTTTTGGCAGTTACAGAATAAACTGTTGGCTATCTGAGGGATGGCATAAAATTGTCACCCTTTGCCCCCACCCCCTTCCATTCAGTGTGGGAAGCTTAGGAAAGGAAGGAAATTAATTGTTCAGCTTGATTTCTGACTTTTTCTTCTGAGCTTTTTGTTTCGGCATTCAGACTACAGTATCAATTTAAAGTACAATTTTAGTGATGTTTATAGTAGCAGGCTCTGTTAGTTCCATTACTGAATAACAGGAACCACTAAACTTTTGACACCTACTACAGTTTGAATGCCGTGTGTTTGGTACAGTATGGCAAAATGGAATAACCAATTAATGCTGTAATCTAAGTAAAAAAATCTGATTTCTGAGAATTAATTTTGACTCCTTACAGTGGTACTGTTACATTAGCTCTGAATTCTTTTTCAGTACAAGCTGACATGACTGGTGGAATAATGGGAGCTAGTTTTCAGTGTACAGTATCATATTTCTATTTCTATTTCTATTTCTATTTCTATTTTTCTGGTTCTTTTGGAGGAGAAGGGAGCATTTCCAGCAGCCTTTTAGAAGGTGTTTACCTGATAAGGCTGGAAACCTGTCATGTGAATGTTTCTTCTACAAGTGAGAAGCAGAGATTATAGGTGTATTGGAAGCTGACATTCATTTCTGTCAAAAAGTTAATGAGCAACTATATATTTAATTCTCTTTTGATATAACCTTAACTCCTAAGTCAACAGTATAAGTTGAATGTGGGAATGCTCTCTGTCTTCGGAGCTACATTAAATTTTTCTTTCCTTGTCATTTAACTCAGGGAAGTGTCTGTATACATTCTTTTGGGGATTTTTTTTTTTTCGTAGAAGACCGTCTGAAGAGGGATAACCTAGTCTTTTTCTAGGTTCCATCTATAATCAGTGATGAGACACGCTCCTGCAAAACGCAGTTTAAATCAGAAACCAAATGCCTGCGAGAGTGATGCAAACAATGCACACACCCACCCACAGCCTCATGCCACCCACCCCCCACCCCACCTGTTAACTGCAAATGGGTAAAAATGTACCTTAATGAGATATCCAAAGCCCATTGGTTAAGAATTCACACACCACTTGAAAGTGTGCCCTAGCAACACTTCCAGAGGTTATTCAAGATCTGAAATACAAAAAGAAAAGCCAATTTATTCAGAGCCTTCAGCACAAAAAAGGTTTCAGTCATACACGTGATATAAGTGTAATGCAAAATTGTGGACTGACTGTCCTAATGTTGGAGAAAAAACCAAGAAGTTAGATAACCCATGCTCCCTTTTTATCAACAATCACAAGCTTAAGGGCATTTTCTATTGTCCACTTCATCAGCCTTTCCCTTTGTTGCACAACTATATTTGTAAAGAGAGAAATCTAGACAGACTGCCCTTACAAACCTGAGGTTGGAAACAGTAAGTAAATTGTAATTAATTAGAGTTTTCATATGACAAGTGAGAATAAAAGAAAAAACCGGAGAGAAACTAAGCAACCATTAAGTCATACGGTGTTGGCAGATCACATCACCTCTGCTTTCATTCCAGTCAGTTATCAAGGTAATGCTGTGTCATAAGCATCAGTATCATTCTAAACACTGTGTGCTTAGTATGTAGTGCTATACTAAGCCAAGATGGCTGTTAATTGAGGGGGTAATGATAATTTAGCATAGAGAACACCCACACTACTCTGCTGTGGGTATTAGTGAAGTTCAGGTGTTCAAAGAAGGAGTGAGAATATTCAGGTTGCCTATGTGGATGCATTAGCTCAAAGCAGATATACTGTCATTCATAATATGAGATTGGGAAAGTAAAACAGAAAGGCCAGATCGTAAAGAGATTGAAAATGGATAGATGTTTGTCTAGAAATACTTAATGGTCCATCTATTGTGAACTGCAACACATTTTTGAGGTGGAATAAAGCATAGTTGCTTTTTTTACCAGTAAGCTTCATGTCTTTTCCAGCAGAAGTATGGCTGCAGGGAATGGATGTTAAAAGGTGTTGGGAGGGTAGAGTGTATATTTTTATGGAAAGGGAAGAACTCGGGTTGCTGATGCAAGCAAACAGGCATCCAATGTAGTCATGGGCTGACATTCAAACAATGATTTAGTACTTTATAGTCATAGACTATATTGGAAATTCTGTCTGTTGTGTTCTGCCATTACATAATAGAATGGTCTTTGTTAACCACAGTTAGGTTTTCCCTATGTGCTTAAGAAAGTGAAAAGTAATTCTGAACAACCATCACCTGCTGTGACTTAGAATTCTGATCTAATTAGTTGTCTTTAACACTTTCTTGGGCTGTTGTTCATGCTTTGACCTCATGAATGTTACTGGAACTACTCAATTGAATTTCAAAGTACAAAATGTTACTCGTAGTTTCCCTATGATGATCCTCTCTTCCAGGTGCAATAAAACCATCTAAGTATATTCACTGCAAGTAGTTAGAAAAAAAAATTGAGAGCCATCTGAGTAATACTGAAGGTCATTGTTAAGTTTAAGTCGGTCTTAGTCTTAAAAGAAGTCTATAAAGAAGCTGCTTTAACCTCATAATTGTGATTATGTGCCAGATGCAAAGATGGTATAGTTAGTTCTTGAAAACAAGCTACGCTGGTACTGTTGATTGACAGTGGAATGAAATAGGACTGCAAAGACTTCTTTTTCAGTTTGTTTGCTGTCCTCTTCTTTCAAGGATGCTGCCCTATATGTTGGTTTTCATGACAAATTTTGATCAATATTGGTTTTGTTCCAGTATCTCAACTCTAAGCTCTATGAAAGTTACATGGAGGAGGGTGGCTCTTTGTGTTTAAGGGATTTTAATTCAAAAATGCTTACAAGGAGAGGGGAAAAGAAGTATTTCACAGGTGGATGCTTTCCATTTGGTTTCTCATTTTTTTGGGATTATGTTCAAGTTCAAGGTTCCTCACAATGTTCTCATCGGTAAACTGGACTTAAATTCTGCAACACGGCCCTTGTGTTTCTGTGGCTCTTTCTGCAGCAGACTCAGGTAAATTATAAACCGGAAGATTTTAACTAATCAAGTTTGAAAATTATGTTCCAATCAGTGCAGTATTCTTTGTGGTGATTTGACATAAAAATAAAATTTCTTAATTTCTTTAAATTCTTAAATCTGTTGCAGACTTTGGTTATGATTGTGCTTTGCCTTTGAGTGGTGGTCTTGGTTGCTCTTGGGCAGACAGCTAAGAAATAGTTGTAGCTCTTACAGAACTGCGCTGTGTTGTGTGTAGTAGTACAGAAAAAGAATGTGCTTTGGTGTAAAAGGCGTAAGCTGCCTATTTGCTCTTACGGAAGAGACAGTGGATGTTCCCATATACTTACTGTAATGTAGCCGCTTCCGTTCTGTTTCTAGGTTGTCAGGGTATTTGATTTGTCACTTTTCAGGTCCAAATGAATTTTTGTTTATTGTATGACTTAAAATTCAGTCATTATGGAGACAATCAGAATGTTCCTATATCTTAATAAGGAATCAACTTCTGGCACTTGTATCCAAAAGGAAGTGGATTAATAGGAGTAAGATAATCAGATCGTCACCACTTTGGATTTCTTGGCAAAATCTTTCAATGTGTGTAGCCTGTTCCTTTCTTGAGTTTGGATTTTACTTTCATCACCTCATTTTGTTCGTTGACTGTATTGAAGTGTTGAGTTTGTCCCTGAATTTCAGTATCACATTTCCTAACAACCATCACATTGTTTGAAAGGTATATAACTTTTGTCAGTGGACAGAATCTCCTAACTGGATATTTTTGGAATGCAGTCAAGAATGTAAAATTTATCGTGGGCTTCAAAGGCAATTGGAACTTGAGAGGTTTTGCGCTCCCTTCATTGTAGTTCCACAGGTTGCTGCAGTGGCTACTGTGGTCAGCAAGAGAACTTTGTGAATCCTATTTCTATCAGTTTTAGTCTTTGCAGATCCTGTTTAAACTTCAGTTATAGAGTCATTTAGGTTGGAAAAGATCCTTAAGATCCTAGAATCCAACCATAAACTGCCAAGTCCACCAGTAAGTCATGTCCCAGTGCACCACATCTACACAGCTCTTTGCACACCACAAGGGTGGTGACTTAGTCGTGTCCTGGGTAGCCTGTTACAATGCTTGGTGACCCTTTTTGATGAAGAGATGTTTCCTGATACCCAGTCTAAACTCTTCCTGGCACAACTTGAAGCCATTTCCTCTTGTCCCATCTCTTGTCACCTGGCAGAAGAGGCTGACCCCCACCTGGCTACAACCTCCTTTCAGGGAGTTGTAAAGAGTGATAAGGTCACCTCTGAACCTCCTTTTCTCCAGGCTGAACCAACCCCAGCTCCCTCAGCAGATCCTCTGTCCCAGGAAACAGGATGCTGCTAGTATTACCTAAATTCTTTTCTTGAATACTTGGACCATAATTGGTGGTAAACTGTAGTAGTTACTTTCAGCAAAGGTTCTTTTTTTCCGGTCTAAATTTCACCTTTGATACCCATGGGCATTTTTATAATTTAAAACACACTCTACATTCCCAGAAGCTTGATGCAAATGGATTTTTGCTGGGAAGGGAGCAATATTGAGTACTAGAGAAATGTGCCATATATTCTGTACAGGAGTTACTTAACTGGTGCCATTGGCTGTGCAAGGGAACAGAAGCTACCTTTGTATAGCAGTGAAGTCAACACTGAGAAATGTGAATTTTGCCAGATACTGTAAGACAGAAATTCATTTGTAAAAACTGGGAGGGGGGAGGCGGGACAGAGAATGACAAGAACAAAAATGAAAGAACTAAAAGGAATAATTACTGAGAAAAATAACAAATTAGACTTAAATAGGTTGGGAATAAAGGATGATATTGAGCAGTAGCTGGTTTTGGTTTGGAAGAAGAAGTTTATCCCTGCAGAAAGTAGATTACTAGGATGCTTGGAGAGAAGAAAGGAGGAAAAGAATGTTTCAACTTCTGGATATGAAGATAATCCTAAAATAAACAAGTACTCATAAAACATTCGTGCTGTAGGATCTGATTTAAAGCAGATCCAAGACAATGTTATATTTTTCATAAATTTAAATGGGTTCTGGGAATTAATAAAGATTTGTGATCACATCTGGAAGTCTGATCATAAGGGCCCCTTGCATAACTTTTGTGATTCTAAATTTACTGCGGGTAAATAGATGTAATTGTATCCTTCTTTTGTGTGATTCTTCTGTGATTACCTACTTTCTGATCATTTCTCTATAATTTATTCCCTGCATTTATTTTATTTCCTCCTTCTTGTCAAATAGGTAAGCAACCTGAAAAAAATTTTAAAAGGAATACTGGATTATAACCATGAGGTAAGAACCATTTTAAGTAATCTACATCTGCTTGCCTTTTGAGTTACGTATTTTAGTTAACCTGTTGAAGATAAATTGTATTCTGCAGGTTAAGTTCTGACGTTTTCTTGCAAACATTTTGGCATGTATAATGATTCATGGCCTATTCCCTAGTCTTGGCCTTCTTTAAAACTTCTCACCTGCTTTACTGAAAACTCAGGAGTTCCAGGGAAGCGTGATATGCAAATTTTGCCATGTAAACAGTAGATGGCTTTACTGACTATGTTCTGATGATGGATTTTGTGTCTGATGTACTGTACTGTACCTGTGTCTGATTTTTTTCCCCTCCTCCTCTGCAGCTTAAGTCTGCTTTTTTCCTTATTTTCCTCTTGAGGAGAGTAAGAGCATTTCTAGCCTCTCCCTGCATTAAGACTTCCAATTAAACATTTTAATTCAGGGATTGTCATTGGACTCAGCCCTCATCATTTTCTCTTATTTTGAGCAAACTCAGGACTTAATTACTCCAGAGGAGACAGAATACCATATTTTTTCTTTCAGTGGTGAATCTTCAGGTGAAATCTGCTTTCAGTCATGTTTGAGACAAATTGATCTGTACAGGCAGCAGCACAAAATCCATAATATATATATTCTAGACATTGCTTGTCTCAAAATATTGTCTTCTCATAAATACTTCAGAGATTAAGTTACTTGTTAATAAACTGAAATACTTCAGAAAGAAAAATTTGTCTTAGGAGGCCATAATGAGTAAATGGTTAAGTATTCATGTTTAAATAAATGTTGAAAATTGATGATTAAGCAAGCTGGTCATAACTGGAAATACTAAAAAGAAACAGATCAGGTTTTTAGTATGGAAAATTAATATTGCTAAGACAAAGTGGTGAAAGCTTCTTTTTGACTGGTTAGTATTTATGATGATTTAAGTCTCTGGTGTGAAAACTTTACTATTAAGCAAGTTTTGAGCTGTTTCAAGCTGATTAATTTCTGTAAAGGTAGTGCACATTTATAAATCTTACTGGATTTTGGTTTAGTTTGGTTTTTTTCTGCCAAGGCAATCCTGGGGGTGGTAGTAGAGATGATCTGGATTCTGCTAATGAATTCTGCTTATGTTTTCCTCAGCATGATTCCCTTCCCTGCTACTAGAATATAGATGTGTATGTGGATTTTACCTGATGTAGCTAAAAGCCTTTGAAAAATGTTAATGTTGTTCATCCACAAAAATTCAGAAATTTGTATTGAGTTCAGAAGAACAATCTCCCAGTAGAAATGCTACGTTTGCTGTCTTTGTCAAGTCAAGTATGGAAGAACAGCAAGCCTAAGTTAACTATTTATAGCTTTCATGCTTTGTTATGCCTCAGTTAATCTTGCTACAGAACTCTGCTGCTCTGGAACTGAAAATTTAATTTTTTTTGTAAATGTATTATATTTTTGGTTTTTGAAAATGGGTTAAGTGCTCTTTTTCATCTCAAGATAGTTATTTTAGAATCTATCCTTCATTTTCATATTTCTTTCAGGGCTTTTGGTATTTTGGGTTCTTTTAATTTTTTCTCTTGTTTATTTCAAACTCTGTTCACACCTTCACATCCTTGGTTTCTACACAGTGCCTGCCAATTTGCCTGTTCCCTTCAGCTTTCCTCAATAGAAGTTTTATTGTCAGTAACTATGAAGTCCCTGTAGCGTTGTTAACTTAAACCTAGCATTGTATTTGAAAGAAATTCAGGAACTACAGATCAATATATAAATGCATATCAGAGTCAAAAAAATATTATTGCAGTCTATATACAATGGTAATATTTTCCACTGTGCTTGATTCATTCACAGAATTCTTATGACCTAAAGGAAGTCTCTTCCAACAAGAGTGAATATGGGTCCTTTAAAGTTTACAAAGATTTTTAGAAGTCTTTAAGTTACTTCTTTGAGAAAACTGCTTAAAAATCCTACCTACAATACAAAACACACTGTACATAATCAGAATATAACCACAACACTTCCAAGAAGCCCAACCCAACTAAACTTAAGAATGGCTTGTTTTCTTTGTATTCTTCATATATGCTATGTTTTTTGTAAATGCCTTAATCTGATTTCTGTTTTTCTTGGGTATTGCACAAAAAAGAGCATGCAGCAAACACGACTGATTCCCTCTATAGTCATTGTTTCCTTATTGCACCCTGTTTAAGAAGTTTCTTTTTATCTGCAATTAATGTGTCAGAGATGTGTTTAATTCCAAATTTCATATTCATATTTTCAACCCTCTCTTCAGTAAAGAGCAATTTAGCAGAATTGTCTAGTTGCTTCTACTGACAATCATTAATCCTTAATGATCTTTAATGATAAATCAGATAACACTAATTGTGAGTCACATGGGCTTTTGTTTTGCGGGATTTTTTCTTTCTTTCTGTATGTGGGCTGTTTAATTACATATCATTGTACTACTACCTCAGATTATCTCCATGGAACAGCTTTCTTAGCTGTAAGACTTGCCAGATATCCTTAAATTTGCTAAAAATGTGATATGAGTTTTTTACTGTCTTGTATTTGTCACCTGTCAGTGTTAGATATATGTATTGTATAGACGAAATACTTGATTTTCTGACTTTGTAGTTGTAAGAAATGTCAGATGTGTGTAATATCTTATGCTACAGGAGATGTTTTTAGTTGGATTCTTTTAATGGAATGCTTTAAAAAAATTATTTAGCCATGTGGAGGCCTGCTTTTGTTAGCTTTCTTATCTGAAGAAAAACAATCTTGCTAAGTGTTTATCTGGTAGTTGCTTGTGAGTTGAGACAGTCATGTTTGTCTTTTCCCAAGTATTATTTGTATCAAACGGTATGATCTAATAGTGGGATGTTAGGTGTTAGGCAATTTAGTTTGTTTTGAAGGTGTATTCAAAACTATGGTAAAATAAGAGTGAATTGCTCTTGCTGATTCGGAATCATCTTCGTATGAAATAAATGGGTATGTATATGTGCAGTGATACAGCCATGTGTATGTACTTGGTCTTCATGCAGATTCTAGGGCAACAGATAAATGACTTCACCCTTCCTGATGTTAACCTGATTGGAGAGCATGCTGATGCTGCGGAGCTTGGGAGAATGCTTCAGCTTATTTTGGGATGTGCTGTGAATTGTGATCAGAAGCAAGGTAATAGATTTTGAAAACATGTTTTCTTGGTTATTGTTCAACTGCTGAGGAGAAAAACTATATTTCTTGGGTTTCTGTCAGAAACAGTTTGGTTTCTTTTAATGATGTCATTATTTTGTCCTACAGATAGTAACTGTTGTTTTGTTGTAAGCTTCACTATTTTTGGAGACTCAGAGTGGCACTGAATTTACTTCCAACTTACATATTTTCGATTTTGGTTTGCCAAGCTAAAAATCAGTCTACAAAGAAAAAAATTCTTGGGCACACCTTTTAACCATTGATGAGGCAGATCGGGATACTTAAGAGTGGAAAAATGTAATTATTGCATTATTCATCATGACTCTTGATTTTAGAAATGCATTCCAGACATCATCTTACTACATGGCCAAAAGCCATCAGCATGAGTGGTTCTTGGTCTGAAGATATGTCTGGTTTGGTCTGGGATACTGTAGTTTCTAAGATGTTCGTTGCTATGGGGTTGGCAAATAGGAAAAAGTAATGCATCCATGCCCTTCTGGGCAACAGCTGAAGATGGAGTGTGGTATCATAAGAGCATCCAAAAAGTCACTTCAGGCCATTTGCCTGGCAATTCAATCCCTCTTCAGCAATCCCTGAAAGAGACTCCTGCCTCTCTACCCCCATGGCACTGACTGTAATTCTGACCTGCACAAATACTCTTTCAGTCTGGACATTAAAAATGCACGTGTTTGAAATACCAGAACCGTCTAATTTTATGTACTTTGAGTGAGATTCAGCATGAGCAAATTAACCACTTGAAGGTGATGACTTTTTCCCAGCTTCTTTCTCTTAATCACATCATTAAAACAAAGGAGATGATGTTTGGCTGGAAACCATATGATGCTGGGCAAGTCATTTGCTCCTGGACTTAGTTTAAATGTCAGAATTTGTTCTTCTGACTACTGTATCATCTTATGTGATACTGTTGTGTAGCTCACATGGACACATAGCTAAAGACTTAAAAAGTGGAGGGGACTTAATTTGTGAGGTAGTACCGAAATAAGAACAAACACCAAGAATGAGCATGAAAATGCTTTGAGATGAGGATACTGTGGGAAGGCAGGCTGTTATTGTTACACTTACAGGAAAGGACAACCTGTGCATGGATTGTGTACTTGAAGAGCCTGAATAGTTTGGGAACAAAGTGAAAAAAGGATAAAATTAGTTATTTCAGAAGTGTGAGATGCCAGGGGAGGGGAAAAAAAGGTAATAATGTACTTTTTTTATTGTTGTAGAGTTCAAATAAGCCTGGATTTATGTCTGAACAGACTTGTGATAAAATCTTGTTGAATTTGTTGGGGTGGAACTTGACTGGTGATTATGCATTTCAGTGTCATCCATGACACCTAGTCATCTTGTAGGAAGGATGCAGCTTCTGATCTTACCTTCTGTGACTTGAGTTTCAACACTGACATTTCAGAATGCTTTTATTTTCAGAGTACATCCAGACCATAATGATGATGGAAGAATCAGTTCAACACGTTGTCATGACAGCCATTCAGGAGGTATGCTGGGAAGCCCACAGTTTGTAAAATTTTGGCCTTTCAGTGTTTTACAGTAGTATGCTTTTTCCCACTTAGGAAAAACATAGTTGGAAGTTAAGAAAATAAGGGACATAGATTTTGCCTTTTTACAGTGAAAAATTTCTCCATTTTTTGTTTAGAAAAATCTTGCTTTATGTCAAGGAACTCTGGTTGAATGTCCCACTTTTCTTTAAATCTGGAAGACTGAAACTTCTAGATATTTTTGATACTGAGTTCCCTTTCCTTTTCCTTTCCCACCCTGTGAATCCTGAAGTGCACTAGATTGATTTTATATGGATAACCAGTTACTGTAGAATGTTGTCAAGATTTGTATCTTGAGACTGCAAAGCTCAGTGAACTGTTAAAATTTTAAAAAATTTAGTAGACAAATGAAAGGAAAGAGAATTGACTAACAGTAATCATTTGTCAGTTGTAGTGTTATGAACAGGGTAATGATATGTAATATGAACATACATGAATAATACAGTAGACTGGTATGTTTTTACAAGTCAGTGAGTATACTGCAGTGCACTTTGTAGAAGTGCTCTTCTGTGGTAAATCAAACCACAGTGTTAGCCACTGAAGCCCGTGTGTGACTTCTAAGAAGTCCAGAGTGCCTATAAGAGAAATGCCTATCAGTCTATAGATGTTTACTGCAGGGCAGGCCACTGGGAAAAGCAGGAAACCACTAGTAATCTCATTTCTTCTGAACCTGAACAAGAGAAACTAAATTCCACATTGAGCTTTAGAGCAGTGTCTCATCTCTGTAGTGTCTGAATAGAGAAAGAGATGTCAGTGATACTACAAGGGAATCTGTCCCCAGTCATCACTTTGGCCAGTGCTGTATCCATGCAGTCATACATTCAGTTGTCTGTGTGTGGACTGCTGTCTGTAACATACTGGAGAGGACTTTTGAAAAGAGCATCAAAAGAATCATTATCTAAATCATCTTCCAGTCAGTGCTGCCAAGCACCAGTTTGCTGGAGTTTTGAGGTATTTTACTTTTTGGTAAGTTTTATAATTGTAATATAAAGTGTTTTGGTGGATTTTTCTAGTGTTTTTTATTAAACCCAAATTTCAGCATTACTGTATTCTGCACCACCTTGAAATATAAAGCCTTCTTTTATCTTCCTTCTTTGTGCTGAAAATCTATTTGATTTTTATTAAAGTCTCCTTCATTTGATAAAATAGCTAGACTTGAAGCAGCCCATAATTTTCAGCATTTGATGAGTGAACTTTGAACTTGTTCAATGTTTGTGCCCTTTCTCTGAGATGATGAGTAGAAGTCATAAGAAACCATAGGGTAAGGGTCTGTTCTTCTGGAGCAGATTTTTGAAATTTAATTAATCAAAAAGCTTACTATTCAGCCAGTGGCACAGTTCTGAGTGATTTTAATGCTACTTTCCAAGCTGCTTAGAAATTGAAGACATTTTAGGACCAAATGAGGAGGATCTCAAGTGGTTAATGAGGAGGTGAGAAGATGTCTCAGACTTTCACACACTTTCAGAGCAAGGCCTCTCTCCATTATTTTTCAATGGGCTTGGAGTTTGGAGAGGTCCCAGTCAGCTGAAAGCTGGGAAATATTATTCCAGTTTTCAAGAAGAGAAAGAAGGAAGGTGCTGTCAGTTGCAGGCCCATCTCGCCTCAGGGCCTTGGCAGAATCATGAAGAAGGTTATTCTGGGAGTTAGATCATAGCCAGCACAGATTGACATGGGGAGAGTCTTTAAAAGGGTGAAATTTCATGGGATTTTTAAGGAGGTTTTTCTATTTCATAGACTCATGGCAGCTTTTAGAATTCAAGTGACTTAGAAAAAGCAGTATGTAGGAAATCAGCTATATATGCATATTTGAAAAGTTGGTATGTCACCTAATCCAAACATTTCAAAGCATATGACATTGCAGGTACTCTTCAAAATTAGGTATGTCAGAAGACCTCTCTAAGCTTTACTGATATATTATGTAATTAATTTTTCTGTTTCAGCTGAGCACATACAAATTTTTTTTGATGCTTCTTCGGGTATCATAGATCATCTTACTCATTAAAGTATTTAATGAGGCACAATAGAACAAGTCTTCTCTATTTTTTTGTATGAAGATGATTTTTCAATGGAAGAAGCAGCATTTTGTTTTCTAAGTTTTATTCAATTATCTAGTTTTTTTTTAACTTGTGGTTCGTCATCATTTTTTTCTTCACCTGTTGAAATGTTTAAAATATGCCTTGTGCTCCATAAAGGTTTTATAAATGAAACAGTGTTTTTCTGTTAGTTTCTCAGTGTAGTCAAATAGATCTGGTGTGTTGTCACCACTTAGATTCTTAGATGCTAATCTGCAGTTGTAGGTATCAAAGTGCAAATTGTGTGCGAGATACAAGATTGAATATCTTAATATGTGTATTATAACAGGTTTTTTTATTTCATAATTTTCAGATTTTTTAAAGGCCCAAAATATTTTCTTACAGAAATTATTTTGGCCCTCATGTATTTCACTTCCCCCCTCCCCCTTTCTTTCTCCCTCCCCCTTTCTTTCTCCCTCCCCCTTTCTTTCTCCCTCCCCCTTTCTCCCTTTTTGTCATTTTCCCCAGTCTCTTCCTGGAGTAGCCAAGTTCATTGTTGATGAAGGTGGTAGCTGAGGTAAACCAGTTGTTTACATTTGCTGTTCAGAACATCTCTAAACTTGATCACTTAGCAGCTCTCTGTGCAGGTCAAGTTGAGAGTCAGAATAGTGTCAGGGGTAGTGTCAAACTTGCCTGGGGTGCATAAGAAAAGGTGCTTACTTAAGTCTGGGGTAACACCGACTGTGTTACTTCCACTGTTCGGTTTTGTGGGCTTTTCCCTCCTGTATTTTGTCCTGGTTGTTTAAAGGTTTATTTTGTCTGAAGTAAAAAATTTTTTTGAATTTAGGAAATGATATGGAAGTATTTTATTGGGTCTATCAATAGATAGACTGGGTATCAGCTGGAGGAAGAATGAAGTCTAGCTGCTTTAAAGGATATACAGTGTCTAGTATAGCCTGGACTCTTAAAAACTAACATAAAAATGTTCTAAGAAAAAAACATAACATGAGTACAGAAGCTAGGTTTTGACATTGCTTTGTGGGCACTTAAACGAGCTTATTACAATATTATCCACCATAGAAGAAGCATTTCAGATAAAGCAAATGTTTTGGATTTCAAAATCCTCAACTAAATAGAGCAGCTGTGTTTACAAAATCCTGTATGGGGGGAAAAAAAGCTTTCATAATTCAGGTTATTCATGCATGCAGGTTTTGTGGTACTTTTACCCCTTCCCTAATCTTTATGTATCCATGACAACACAGCCTGTTCACATTTTACAGTGAAAGCAGTTAAAAGGTGAAGGTTTTCATAACATAGGATTAGCAGACCTACAGGTATTATGTAACATACTGTACCAAAGCTGTGAACATGAAAAAATGTAGATGTAAAGGATTAACAGGGAATGACAACTTCTTCTCATAAAATGACACAAATAATTGTAAGAATTGTTATGTTGTCCAGGTTATTGGACCATTTAAAATCCAGACTGACCTCTTTGCAAAATAAACCAGAAAAAGAACAAGGCTGTAAATGCTAGTTGCTAGTTTATTTCACTGTGGGAAGCTCTTAAGCAGGCTTTTCTTTCTCCTGTAGAGCCCCAATGCAATTGCTTGAATTAGCAAGCACATTTTTTGTGTTTCCCTTTTTATAGTCTCTGCATATCATCCTCCATTAAAGTTATGTGTGAAAATAGGTGATAATACTGTACTTAAACTAAATTATGTTTGGAAATGAAAGCCAGTTCCAGTGCTGCAATATAGTGAAGGTAAACCTTTATTCTCCTTGTAGTCTGGTCTTGAAGAAAACAGATGTGAAGGGAAAATGAGAAGACCACTTCCTTTTGCTTTTTGTTCTCTTGACTCCTTTGAAATACAAATGAAATAAGGTTTGCCCCTCTAAACTCAGAAGTGTTGCTGTTGATCCACACCACTCAAGATCACATATTGTAATGTCACGCTTGCAAGTTGCATGTGAAGCGCTGAAACTACATCTGTATTTCATGAATTTTTTCTGAATGTGAGCTTTTAAGCAAAGGAGATACATAGCAGAAAACAGTATGGAAATTTGCTTTAAAAATTATTAACAACCTACTAGTATTGTAAGATCAGTAATAAATAGTGCAGAAAGAGCTGATGTACCATTCAGCAGGTAATTGTTTAAATGAGCATTTTGCAACTCTAAATTTCAGGAATATCAGAAAATGTTGATTGACCAGAAACAAAGTCAAGAGTAGGGGAAACTAGGCAAGCATCTTATCTTTTAATTTTTAGGTGGATGGAAGGTGTAGTGTGTGTTTCAAGGTAACATACCTATCTGTATGGAATCTGAAAACATAGCATTCAGTAAAAGTTTCCTTGACATTTTAAAATAATCTGACTGAAGAGAGAGAAGTTTGGGTAGGTGAGTAGATTTGTGCTCTACTGGCTGTGCTATATATAGTGAAGTTTTTGCTTCTAAGTGGGGAGAAACTGTGTACAGACAATCCAGAAGCAGAGCATGGTCAAGACATTTTCTTACATATTGTCCTTTAGAGTATGTGGGGAGATGTGTAGGGAAGAGATGGAATCATTTGCTGGGATAGCTCTACCTTTGCATCCCACTTCTTAAAATTGTTTTATTGTTGACTGATGATCAGAAGTTGGATTCCTGTGTTCCTTTTGAGTTACCTGGCAATCTCTTTCTTCTTGTCGGATTGTGATACTGAACACAAAACAGTGCCTTAAATTTTGTCTTTAGCTTTCTCACCATACCACAGATTTTCCAATTGCAAGGTGTTTTTTGTTGCACTGAGTCATGTGAGATACATCTATACATGTATCTGTGGCTCTTGCCTTGGTGCCTCATTCACACTTCCCCATTACATTCTTTATGTACCCCATGGAGTGAAATTCACACGTGCAGTTTAGCATTCATGGTACACCCAGACTGTGTATTTCCACTACCTAATCCTACTCCAGATAATGTCCTCTTCTCTGGATATTTCTGCTAAGGGTTCTCAAGGACAGGATGCTTTGGAGAGATGGCAAAACTCGTTGAAGAAAATAGGGATTATATTCTTGGCCTGCCTTATGGCGAGTCACAGAAAGCAATGAAACCACAGTGGCCTCTAGTGGGTTGTGCGGTCACTTGTATTCCTTTTACTGTAAGTCTTGGACAGGCCTGTTGAGCTGGTTTTTCAAAGAGGAAGTTGTGTTAGAGCCAGAAAGGGGTGGTGGCTGTTAGGGACGTGTTGTACACCCTTCCATGCTGCCTGCAGCATGGGACCGGCCTGTTGGAAAGTGCTGGCTTAGCAGGTGGAACCTGTGTGTGTGTGTGTCCATGTGTCCAAAGTGTGTTTGTGAACAGCATTGTGGAATATAAAATAGTGAGAGGAGTTCAGTATTTCGTTAATATGGGATATCCCTGTTAGTCATGTGGAAAAGCTGGTGAAATGCAGTATTTGAAGATAGTATGAAGAATACTATTTGAAGATAGTATGAACATAGTATGATAGTGGGGAGGGATTGGGAGGTTTTGTTTAAATGATAATTGGCTTAGAAAACAGGGTCCTAAATTGAAGATAAGTTTGTAATGCCGTTATATATGGTAATGAAAAAGACAAGACTTCACTTTTCAGGGGACTGCTCTGAGGCTAGGGACTTCCTAATTATTGTTGCAGAGAATGTGGGCTTGATGTAATGCTTCATCCTGGAGTAATTTGTCATTGTAAGAAATTTGGCAAATATTGTCAAGGTCTGAGGAGGACTGCTGAGGAGAGATTATCTAAATTATGCAGCTAAATCCCAGTTAAGGAAATGGGGAAAGTGAGAGAAAAGTAAATGTATATATTTGAATGGTGTAAATGTCAAACAGATTTTTCACTTGTATGTGGTGATATAAACAGGATTGAGAAGGGAAGGCTCCGTGCAGTGTATCCCAAAAACCTTGCCAAGGAAAACAATGCAAAAGCACTGATTTCTAGAAGGAATAAAGGAAGTACTGTCTCTCGAGTTACCTGGCTAGGCAGGAGATTCTAGGGAAGAAGTCTTGTCCTGATTTTGGTTAGGATAGGGCCTTTTTAATTGTAACTTTCATGGATCGCATCAGAACATTTTGTGTTTGGACAGAAACCATCAGCGCCGTTCTGCGGTGATGGCTTTTGAATTAGTTACAGTGTATTTCTCATTTGCAAGACTGTTCCTGTTGCCGTCTTGCAACTTTTAGTAAGAAGGTTACTTTAGTATGTTTGCATGACCTGTGTGGGAGGAGGTTGCTGATCTACAACTTCTGCTACGCTTGATTTCACTTTACCGACCTGTACAGCTGATCATTTGGTTACTATAAGAAAACTTAATTATCAGCTTTTTTCTTTCTTTTGATCAGTACATCAGTCAATTTTGTAGGATTTGATGTGGGGTTTTGTGTTGAGGGTTTGATTCTGGTTTTTGTTTTGTTGGTTTTTTTAATATTCTAGGCCAAAACCACTATCAGCTATTCCTGCAGTAAAATAGTATACAAGGAACTGTAATACTCATTTCACGAATGCACTCTACTGAATTTCTTTTTAAGCTTGAAAATTACAGAAAACTCCAGAGCAGAATTTTTATCACCTTTGATTTGCACTAGTAGTTGAGAGAGATATGTCCTGGAGTTTAGTGAAACAAATAAATAAGTAAATTGATGTTAACATCCAGGTAATGGAAATATGAAAAAAACACCCACTAGCAGAGAACAATTAAAGATAGGTCTTGCATGGTGTGTTGATATCTACTATCAATCCACTGCCACTGCAGTAAAAAATTTAGTGGGATGTTCTATAGGCTTCATCATAGATAAAGAATGTGCACTGTCAAAAGAAAAAGAGATGATGTAAGGTTTCTTTTATAGCACTCTAAATAATACAAATTATGAAGATTTTTTTATGTTCGTGTTTCTGAATGTGTCATATATAAAAATGAAGTTAAAACCTTTCAAATTAATTTGGATTAAAACTCCCAAAAGTAAAAATCAGCTCAGTATTTCATTGAAACTTAGGTATTAATATAAAAGTAAAAATCTTTGCTTTTTCTAACCCAGTGTAATCTAATTGCAGTTGATGAGTAAAGAGTCTCCAGTCTCTGTTGGAAATGATGCTTACGTTGACCTTGATCGGCAGGTATCTAAGACTAGATGTTTCTTGTCCTTCAATCATAGCATGTCAGTGGCCAGTCTTTTTTTCCATATTAAGAATTCTGTCTCTTTTTTTTTTTTTTTTCTTTAATCATTAAAGGGTTTTGTGGAAAAGTAAAATAGGAAGTGGAAAACTAAATTTCAGTATTTCAAGTCCTTTAGCTTTATAAATTGAGTTTGTTCCTATTGTGTTTAAAGGATATTAAAAAGTTGGTTTGAAAAACCAGTCTAGCTGTATGACATAATAAAGCAAAACTGCAGATTGGTACAAATCTTTAGGTATGGAGAAAGAAAGAAAGATAAAAAATGTGCACTATTAGATTAAATATTTTTATGTGAGTTCCTATTTCCAAAGTCAGTTTTTACAAAACCCCCACTTCTATGGGAATCCTGGAACTGTGGCAATATAGTAGAGAAGTTTTCAAATATAATCTTTCCTGGTCTGATTTATTTTAAAAATATACAAACCTGATTTTTGTTTTACTACCTTATCCTCATGCTAACACTGTCTGCTTCCTCAGATTTTTTTCTAATGGAGAAAAAGACTAGTGGTGCTCATTGTATTCCTCCATCATTCTTTCTCTGCAGAAATATGTACATTCTTGCAGACGAAGTTGATTTTTGTATGTAAACAGGCCCATGAGAAATGAACTTGCAAATGCAATATATGATGATGCTGTTTGAGACGGCCCATTTAAACTTAATCATATGTAATACATATATATATATATATACACACACACACACACACACACACTTAACATGCCTACACCTATTTTATCAGACCAATTTTCTTGTGGCTATGTTTTTTATGCTATCTTAACTGCATTCATTTGCAAACCAGTGAGATACATATCCTTAAACGTTAAGTCTTTGAAGGGAAGTACCTGAATATTTCCTACTGTTTATAAGGTTCAGTGCCCTTCTTTGGAACGGTAGGCTTCTCTGTCACATGTTAGTTTTATTCCTGTTGTGCACTAAAAGTAGCTTCCAGTGACTAGAGAGATTTTATCCTGATTGTCCATTCCCTGTATTCCACCTTCCAGTCCTTTCTGTATTTCAAATGTAGATTGAAAATTGAAATTATGCACTCTTTGCATCTGTAAAGAAAAGTGGTATTGACAATTTTTTTTCAGTTTAGAAATTTGATGAGTTCTTCAGACCCAAGTTCTTCTGGAGTTTTTGACCCAATTTATAGAATAGATGTGATAATTCTAATGTAAGAGCAAATGTTCCTTTTATGTACGGTTACTTTTTGCTAGTACACAAACGAAACAGTATTCACATCTGCTTCTTTTTTTCTTTATAAGAACAAAATTGTTCTGTTTTTTAAAAATTCAGTGTATTATCTAAATGTAAAAATAATTTTATAGATATGTAGTCTGTAGTTCAGAATATTTTTAAATGGATCACAGAGCATGATGAAAATGTAAATGTTTGTTGTTTATGGTAGCTGAAGAAAACTACAGAAGAATTAAATGAAGCACTTGCAACGAAAGAAGAAATTGCCCAGAGATGTCATGAGTTAGATATGCAGGTAAGTTTGCTACAGAGTCTGTATCAATTTTGAAGTGAAAAAAAGATGTGCTTTTAGATGGCTGAAAATAAGTAGTAGAATATGGAAACATAATTTTTAGAAGGGGGGTGAAAATGACACACTAATTATTTTGTTTTCACTTGTGCTAGCAGAATGAATGCCATTGTTTTCTTACCTTGTTGCTGCGTTGTCAGTATTAAAATGATTCATACTAGCAAAACTTTTTTTATTCAGTTAGGAAGGGTTTGAGCTGTGTGAAACTCTTGCCGTAGAGAACTAATACAAGTTCTGCTGCTGTAACAGTTCCAGTTAACCGTTAAATCCCAGTCAGAAGTTGCTGTAGACCATTAAGTATGTATGGGTTTTTAGACAAAGTTTTACAGTCAGTAAATCAGTCTGGGCAGACATGAGGAGTGTGAAGGGGGAGCCCTGAAAGGCATTACCATTGCAACCTGACTTTGCAGTATTAATTCAGGCTTCTTGCAGTTCAGTAACTGTTGGAATTAATAAAGCTGGTCTGTTTGTCGTGGTTAATATATGAACCCATGTTTCAGGTCGTGGAGCACTTTGGATTCTTTGCACTACTACCTGTTTTCACAGTGCTAGTGGAAACTGAATCATCTTTCGGACTGGCCGGACAGGCCTGCTTACGGATGGCCCTTACTGTGGAGAGCTAGTTTTATTTGTTTTTAGGGAAAGTATGCAGATTTTGTTACAATGAAGTGATCTTCTGTCGTAACAAAGACTTTTTCTTTAAATTCTTGTTCGAAGTACATCAAAGAATGATTATGTTTCCCGAGTGGTAACTCGGCCCCTAATGTTGCAGTACCTTGGTTACATCACATAGCAATTGACTACCTTTTAAATGATACAGTGTATTCTTGTGCAGTGTAACTAGTGAAGCCTGCATGTTTCTGTTTGTGGGCTCTGTTGAGACTTCATTAGAAAATGAAAAAATGCTGCTCTCTGTACCTGGGTAGGTTAGTTATTTCTGTTTATGCTTTTATTACAACAGGTTGCAGCCCTCCAAGAGGAGAAGAGCAGCCTGCTTGCTGAGAACCAGATTTTGATGGAACGTTTAAACCAATCTGATTCTATTGAAGATCCCAACAGTCCTGCAGGTCGTAGACACCTGCAGCTGCAGACACAACTGGAACAGCTTCAAGAGGAAACATTCAGGTAGAAAAGCTACACTTGGTTAGGTTGTTTGTTTGTAGCTGGCAACAGAGGTGACTTAGATACTTCTGGTTCTGCTGGCAAATATTAATTAGTATAATGGATGGTGTATAACCACAGTAGTACTTTGCAGTGATGTTATAATTTTGCTCTTTACGAGGTCCAGCATTAAAAAAAGTACAATTTGTCGCTCTACCATGAGTTACTTTGAATTGTTTGTGTGCAGTCATTTCACCCATGTTTTGCAAAGTCAGTGAGAATGAAAAGTAGCATGCTTTCCTTTATGCAAATTATTCTGATTGTATTTTTAAAGTGTAGTAATTCCTTGATGAAAGTTTGCTACAGGCTGTACTGCTGGTGGCATTATATACAAAGCAAAATATGTCCTTGAAAACAAATTTCGTAGATGATGAAAGATGGAGATTATCCATGTATGAGCTCTGCACTTCATTTACATTTCCCCAATATGTGAAGATACACTTCCTCTTTAAATATACTTCCTGGTCCTCTTGACCGTTGCTCTCAGGCTGTGTAAGCCTGTTCTGTGGAAGAAAGCTGGTTCACTTCACCATCACCTTTTCATTCTCTTTGCCATACTTTCCTTCTCTTTTGTGAGTGCTATTATGGTATTTCTTTCTTTACACTGCCAGTTTTCCTTTTGCTGTCTTCTTCTCATTGCCCTTTTCCAGTTCTTACAATATGTGCCACATTATTTTCCTTTTTTTGTCTCTTTTGCCATTTTTCCATTTCCCCTTGATAAGCCTCCTTTCCTGCTTATTCTGACATATCATCTCCCATCAGTTTATTGAAAAACATTCAGTGTTTCTCTTTCACAACAGCTAGTGCCTGGATTTCTTCTTTTTATTCATCTGCTATGTAAAGGAATAGAATGGTGATAATGTCCCCTTTTATCTATCCTGATTCATCTCCATGCTCTGAAGTGATTCCTACCTGAGTCTGGTATCAATTACTGTTTTAACAGATTTTGTCCCCATGTTCAATATCTGCACTGCCTGTTACTCTAATTTCAGGTTCTGAAGGTCATTCTAAACTTTTTTCATATGTGAGACTCATTCCTTGTCTCCTTTACCTCCTTCCCCTGTCTTCATATCATGTGGCTTCTAATGGCAATTTGTGTGTGTTGCTTCCAGTTCTACCTGATCAAGCTGATTGGTACAGCTTAACTGATGCTCACTGTGGTATACCAGTTTTCATCCTAGTCTTGCTTCTTTGTCCTTTGACTGTTCTGGTTTGTCATGATCCAAATCTTCATTGTTCCTGATTTAGATGACTTAAAGATTTTCTCTTGTCTCCTTTCTTGTAGATTCTTTTAGGACTCCTTGCCTTTTTTTTTTCCTCATGCCCTTATTTCCTATCCTGGATAGTTTTTTTATTAATTTCAGAGCAAAATCACAGTAGGACTCTGTGTTTCAGGTTATGTCCTCTTCCATTTGTTCAAAATACTTTGACAAAATTTCTATTACTTACTCCCTTTGTTTACTACAAGGTTAATGGAGCTTTGCCTGTGTATACTATATGGAAGCAGTTCAGCAACTTTGGTCAGAGTTCTTTACTTGCTAACTGGGTAACCTGGTTCTCCAGACATACTGGGCATGCACTGGTTCTTTATGAGTAAATAAATAAAGTCATTTCAATGAGAGGTGTATGGAATTTATAACATCTAACAATCAGATCAATATTGTTGGAGGTAGATAAGTTGGACAGCTGAACAAAATTTTAGAATAAAGATGTCGTGTTCAAATCTGTATGTCCCAAGATGAAAAAAGATGAAAATTCCTGCTTAAGCTTCCACTGTGAAAAACTACTGTTACAGAGAAAAACATCAGGTTTTGTCTTTATGAGAACATATGTTACCTTGTGAATTTTGAAATAGACTGATATTAAATTGGAAGCATAAATCAATAAAGTCAATCTGTTTTTATATTTTGAATAAGCACATTGGGCTGTTGTTTTCCTTCACTGCAGGAGGAAACCATTTTGTGTGTTCTTAGAGGGGCTGATGATGAGGAAAGGTGACTGTGGCTCAGGATGAGAAATTATTTTCTGGGCTTTTTTTTCATTCCTACAGATTAGAAGCTGCCAAAGATGACTATCGAATACGCTGTGAAGAGCTAGAAAAGGAAATTGCAGAATTGAGACAACAAACAGAAGAGCTTACTACACTGGCAGAGGAGGCTCAGTCTTTGAAGGATGAGATAGATGTACTCAGGTAAATATTGCTCCATTAATCCTTTTTAACTACTATGTTTTAGTCTATATAATTTGTGTACCTAATTTATATTAAACACTTTCAATGCCAAGATTCTTTGGATCCTCTGGTTTAGGTACACAGACCAATGCGCAGTTATTGAGTAAAATAGTTGCTTATTGTGTACCTAATCAATAACTATTAGTAAACTTCGTAATTCTATGCCAATTTATGGTTATAACAGGGCACTCACTGGTCTCTTTGAGTATGCAATATTCACCTTCATCATGTTTTGGGCATCTGTTCTCCTCATAAAACTAGGCCATTTCCTTTCTTGGGTTTGCATTGTTTGGACTTTGGGTGGTGCTTTTGGTTTATCATATAATGATAATACGAGCATCTGTTGCAGCTCTCATTGCCACTGGATTTTAGCATTGAAAGTTGTAATGATTTGATGATACTTGGGGTTTATAGGGTGGGACAGCCACTTTTATTATGGAGCATAATCCTTCAGTATTGGCATCTTGCTGCCATGGGTTATTCAGAACAGTTACCCATTCTCTCCAGCAAGGTTTATTTAATACTGCCATTCCTGACTCACCAGTAGCCTTCTACCAATGGTATCTGTCTTTTACCCTTCTGTCATTAATAAAAGGAATGAACCCATCACACTGCATAAACTGTGTGGGTGGCTTGGGTTCAAAAATTCCTTGCCCCAAGAGAGAGGCCCTGCACCTCACTGAGGATTAAGCAGAGTTGGCTTGCCTCAGTGTCCCGTAAACTGGCCCATCAATTCAGTGGGAGATTCCCTGGATTTCACAGGAAATTGGGTCTGTAAATTGGTTGATTCTAAAATGAAACTGGGGACAGTAATAGTAGCAGAGGTCGTTGGGGGAGGTGAGGTCCATTGCTGTCTTGGCAGTGCAGCAAGTGGATTGATAAAACTCTGAAAAGCTGTGAATGAAGCCTGGTGTTTCTTTTTTTTTCCTTTTTTTTTTAAAGAAGGAATCAAGTTCCAAAACTATTATGGTACTTCTGTGTCACCAAGTTCAATTTGCCTAGGAGATGGATCTTTATGATTTTATTCCTGGCTGTCATTAAAATGAAGTGCAGAAACTTTTCTTCTTTACCTTTGACAAATTTAAGACAGAAGATAATTTAGAATTGAAAGGAAATGGGTGGGAATGAGGTTTTTTCACTATTATTTTAAGATGGAAGCAGATCAGAAAGTTCTGGGTGTTAGGAAAAGGGATAGGGTCTAAAAGAACCTTCCGCAGCAGCTTATAGAGTTGACAAATAGTTATTGGAAGAAAACAGACAATTTAAAAGTGAAAACATCAGTAATAGGAGGATATGATTGCTTTATTGTTCTCCCCATTATGTCTCAGAATGTCTTCTGCATTAAGAAAACACAGTGAGGAAGCATTTTAAATTCTGTTAGTTTTGTTCGTTTTCAGAGTTCAACTTTGATATAAATCTGTCCCTTCAGGCATTCTTCTGATAAAGTAGCCAAATTAGAAAGCCAGGTAGAGTCATACAAAAAGAAATTGGAGGATCTGGGTGACTTGCGGCGGCAAGTGAAGCTTTTAGAAGAGAAGAATACAATGTACATGCAAAATACCGTGAGCCTGGAAGAAGAACTGAGGAAGGCCAATGCAGCACGCAGTCAGCTGGAAACATACAAGAGACAGGTGAGGACAGGCATCATCAATGCAGTAGTGCTCTGTATAGTTCAACACTTCATAACATGGCTAATACTTCAAAGTAAAAAACCTACGAAAAAACCACCTCCTGTTTAGAATGCTTCGATGTTTTGTAGGTGCTACCTTTGTCCTTTTTTCCTGCAATTCTTGTCATTGCTGTAAGTTTATGTTACTTTGTCAAAAAGCAGTATTTCCTGCATTTAGAAGCTCAACAGATTTTAAGTGTTTTTTTTTTTCTAAAATTATTCCAAATTCATATTCAGTAGTGAGGCTTGAATTAGAGGCTCTCCTTTCAGAAAAAGTATCCACTTTTCACTACAATATTCCAGCAGTGAGGAACACACACCACAGCTGAGGTAAGTTATTCCTGTGGTTAAATTACCCCCTTTTTTAAGGTTCTAGTTTGTCTGATACATCTGAACTTTTCCACTTAAGAGAGAAGGACCCTTGTCATCCCTGTTTTATATGCACCTAGTGGAGTACAAAATGTGTCACCAGCACACTCTGTGGAGTGAAAGGCACCTGTTTATCCAAGTGCCATGTGATGCTGTTTCTGTAAAGTTGGAAGATGTGTTTAGTCTTCTCTCTGCTTCTATACTACAGGGACACGATATCATTCTTATATTCTTGTTAGAGGGCCAGACAGAGCATGGTTCATTAAAATAGTAGTGCCTGCTCTGTATTTCTGCCTGATCAAATGATCACAGCACAGGGGTCCCTGTATGTCGGTTTACAGTAGAATGAAATACAGAAACAGGCACTAACAATATTGCCAGCCCAGAAACAATGTGTCTCCCTAAGATTTGATAGATTTTTTCCTTGCACTTGGCTATCTCAGTGTTTAAAACAACTAGTTTCAGCCTATGTAGTCTAATTTTAAATACAGACCAAATGATTTTACCAGAAAAAAAGGCCTTGGACAAGAAAAGTTGTCCAAGGGGACAAAGGGAAAAGTAAATGTAGAAAGGAATGGCCTTCCACACATGAGTAATATCAAGTTTACTGGCAGCCCGATATGTCATTCCATTAAACAGCTGAGCATGTTATACTGTTGTGTAACCTCAACACCTGCATTTGATTCTTATTTCACCAACCAAAAGGATTTTGGAAGGGCAATCCCAAACATTTGTGCTGCTAAAGTACTCCTTTTCTTCATTATTCCCTGTATTTTATGGGTAGGATTTCCTGTATGAGGTGCTGTTGTTTGGTGCAAAACTGTTTACTGGCTGAGACTGGAATAAGCCTCAGGTGTCCTGTTGCAGATGTGTTTTCTTCACCTAACTACGGTGTCTCAAAATGAACACTCTGTGTTTGTCTTCAGTGTCTGTAAGACTGGTCTCCTTTTGAGACCTGCCTGTGAATCATAAGCCACAAAATTATTTTTCTGGGAGTCCTAAATTGTGCTATCAGAAGTAAACCAGACGTAAGGATTGTGATGTTATGTCACTGCTGAGCGCTAGTGTGCTCCTGTAGTGGAATATGTCTTGTCTGGTGTTTGAAGGATCCAGCCCCACTCATGAGGATGCCATTAGAGAGTTGTTTCTTTGGCTTAGAAGCCTTGTGCTATGCAGATGAAAGTGGTTGATTCAAATTCCTATATCAATCTGCAAGGAAATTGCACCTTCACTGCACAGAACTATCTCTGTGAGGTGAGATTGAGTGGTGGTGTTTTGTTTTCACTCTTCTGAGAGCAAGCATAAGCCTTTTCTAAGAAACTTTATTTTGGCATAAAGAATTGAAATGTGAAGATTTCAGGATAATTTTTTTTGTAATTTTAATTCAGCCCCTTTGTGCATGTGCATTCTGATACATAGCTAACAGTATGTCTTGCTTTTCTTTGTTGCAAGATTGCTGCTTTACTCATTCCACACACAGATAATGCTTAGTAAATGTGATGGCAGTTCATTTTTTCTTTTAATCTTCTGCATTACCATGAAGTTGTATGTTTTTCAATACACTCACAAGTCCTAATTGAAGACAAATTTGTTTCCTTCAGTGTTTTTCTACAGACCATTATCTTAGCATGATTGATTACAAACATGAATGCATTTGTTTCCATTTGAGGTGAAAATTCTCACATTTTGCAAGTGGTGGCACAATCACTGGTGAAGGTCTGCAGGTTTTTTTTATACCTGCAGTTATTCTGATAGCCCCAGTGATGATTTCACATCTGAAAAATGAAATATTTTCATATATAACATTTTAATTTCTTTAATTGCAGAAAATGCAGGCCTGTGCTGGTTTTGCAGCCTTTAATTTAAGAATAACAGCAGCAAACTCCTTCTCTAAGACTTAAGACCATGCGTATTTTAGGCCTTGTAGTTACTTTGTTATAGTTGTACACATTGAAAATAAAAGGCAGTTAGAACCACTGGACAATTTTATGTAGGTATGGCTACTGCTTTAATCACTTCCTGTGTAATCTAAAAGCCATGAAGAAGCCTTCTTATAAACTGCTTCAGAAGAAGCTGTAGGTCTTAAGCTGACTCTTCATTCAGCTTTTGTGTTTGCAGGTCAGTCTTTATTTAGCTTATTTGCTTCCATGCTCTCTGCATTATGAGTTTTACTAGTGTTCTGGAAATTAATCTTTGCTAGTAAAGGCTGAGAGTTTTGAAAAGGCAAGACTTCGCTGATTTACCGTCTGTTGTGCTCAGCTTTCAGATTTCTGATCACTTAATTTTAAGAGCTCTTTACTGATCTGTAGTTGAGAGCATACATGTGGCTTTGTTAGCAGTTTCTCCTCAAATAAACAAAACTGTTTGGAGCCTGTGGCTGAATCTTTATGTTAGTGTATTAAAAATTACTAGGAAATCTCAGGTTAGGGAATGTTACCTGGCTGCATAAACTAGTAGTTGAATTCTCAGTGAGGCTTATGAAATAAGGTTAACAAACGGTGTAGATAATTGGCTTTCTTCACAGTTTTTTCTTTTAACTAGGCTTTTCAGAATGCAGAAAGATTTTTCTGCTGTTCATAAGCTTTTTGATTCCTAGAACTACATAGCTTTTCTTTCTGTAAACTCTGCTTGAGCTTAAATTCTTGTTTTAGATGTACTGAAAATACTTCGCATTTCTTCTGTCTTTTGCTTGCACTAAGACCTAATATTTGAATGCTTTTTATTTTACTGAAACACAGAACAACTGATGAAAGCATTTTTTAGTATGTCCTATAAGTAACTATTTCATTTGTTTTACAACATGACTTGTGGTGCATTGTAATTGGCTACTTTGTCTTGTGTATTTTGTTTTAACATTTGCAGACACATTATTGATTCTTGTTCTCACAGGCAGTTGAACTACAAAACAGGTTATCTGAAGAATCCAAGAAAGCTGATAAATTAGATTATGAATGCAAACGACTGAAAGAAAAAGTAGACAGCCTCCAAAAAGAAAAAGATGTAAGTGCCAAGGTGTTATTTTTTTGTTAGTAAACAATAGCAACTTTGTATCCTTTATAACACAGAGATATGGTAATTACACTTAGCAATCTTTTTAAATTAGGAAGTCTTTTTTCATCTAAAATTTTCTAATGTTTGTGTACAGGCTACTTTTTAAACCTAAGAATTGTACAGCATGGAATAAAGTGACTGTACAAAAACATATGCAACCCATTTTTAAGAGGAAAAGCCTTCATGTCTGGCATCTGAAGTTGTTTCCTGGCCATTTACCATGAGAAGGTTAATAAATACCCAGGGTAATTGTTACATATTCTGAAAAGCTATTTACAACAGGGTTTCTGCAGTATCATCCTAGAACTAAATTCCTGTTTCTTTCTTTTCCTAAGGCATTCTTTGAGGTACCATCAGCATGCTTCTCTTTGTGGAGTCATCACTAATGTAGCAAGAGGCTTAGTAGTAGTTGTGTAGAGGGAAATGTCCTTTGTGGTGATCTCAGCTTTTATGACAGCTCCTCGTTGACCTATCTTGTACTGCCAATGTGGAACACACAGGGTAGCTGCCAATCTACCCGTTCGTCTTGTGTCATTTGCTGCTAGTGATTCTGTGATTAATTGCTCCGTCCTCTCTTGACGGGACTGATCCTTCGGACTTCTCTTGCACATTTGTCATTTCTCAACAGTTAATTTCAGCTTGTTTCTTAGAAATGTATATGCAGGTGCCTCAAACTACCTAAAACCAAGGTCAGCAATTGAAGTTAGCAGTTTCTTAGGCATGTTTTAATTACAAATCCGTTGATCCAACTGTTGGAAACCCTGCAGGCTTTTTCCTTAATAATCATATTTCATGTCCAGTTTTTTCCAAGATTTCCAAGCCCAGCACTTAAGTATCATTTGAACTGAAAGTCTTTAGTTATTTTATGTTCGTAGGTCATTGATTTCCATGTTTTATTAAATTTTCAAGCTGCGGTGGACACTTGACCTTCACATAACTTCCATCTGCCCTTCAAATCAGGCTGGAATGTTCATAGTAACTGTATTGGTATTGTGCTTTGGCTTTCTTTCCTGCTTTTTATTTTTATATTGGGGTTTTTTTCCAATTCTTTTATGTTGAACAATTGTAAGATTGTTTCTGTGGCTTATCCATGGCTCAGTGGACCATTTCATCTTGCACAAAGGATCTGAATTGCAGGCCATTATCATATAGTTTTCTGTTTCACCCCCAAAAAATAGCATTTTTTTGAGCTGGATGTTGTTTTTAAGTACATTCTTTTGAATGGATATGCACCTGTGAGAAGTAAGTTACAGCTAGAAGTCTCTCATCACATGAACTCAGTGATTCACTGTCTGTATTACCCCCTCTTTCTGTTCTGTGTTGTCAATACGTATCAGTAAGGTAGCCCACCACAGGTCACAGGCTAGGTAATGGTATCTTGTCAGTTATATTTTGGAAATAGTTACTGAAATTGATTTTACCCTTTTCTTTATGTTCAGCAAAGTGTGGTAGTGTTTGATATCTCCATCAAAGCAGCTTGGAATTTTACCTCTGTGGTCTGTTATATATAAGTACTAAGATAATTATTGAGTTGCTTGTACCAGTGAAGCCCTAGAGCTTTTTCTAAAATATTCTGGCATTTGGGAATCAACTGTTAGTAAAATGAAATGTTACCAGCCAACACAACTCCATACCTACACAGAAGCAAGGTCTGTCCTGGACCATTTAGTAATACTGAACATGTCTGATTTTGGAGCAAACTAGAACTTGGATCATTACATTCTTTCTCTTTTTTTTGACTCTTGGCACCCTTCTGGACAAAAACCTGGTGCTATCTGTAGGTTCTCATTTTTTTGCCAGAAGGGTACTTGTGCCAAATTGAAAGAGTATTTGCCTGATGCTACTGAGTAGCACACCTGTTTGGATCCCAAGGCGATCCAGTCCTGTTCTTCATTTCTCTTTGGACCAAGTCTTAAGCAACTAGTTTTCTTTCATAGCCAAGATGCTGGTGAATAACAAGGCCAGCTGACCCACAGGAGGAATGGGATATGGAAATGCTGCTCGCACTTCCACTGGTGAAAGGCAAACAAAATGAAGTTAAAAGCAGTTTGTTTGTTATGTTGACTCTGTACTTATATGCCCGTGGTTTCACTCCTGGCTGAATCTTGGATTCATGGTGAGGCAAAAATCTGTGGTCTCTCAACTGACTTCCATTTCCTTTGGAATCAGCCCCAATGAAAGGAAAAGGAAAACAGCTGAGTGGCCCCAGTGGATACTGTTTACTACCTGGTACCAGGACTTTGTGCCACTAATATCTCGATTTTGTAAGCTTATACCCTGCTATTTTTAGTCCAGGAAGATCAGCAACCCTTCTCCCAAAAAACGCCAAACCACTGTTCCTGTGGAATATATAAAATTTACATTTCTTTTGTTATGAAATAGACTGAGATACCTTAATTTGGAAGTAATCTCTAGAGCTGCATTAAATTATTTTTAAAATTTTGAAGGCTGTTAGAGATGGATTTGTACCGCCAAGACTGAATTGTTTTCTTTCCAATTATTCAGAGATTAAGAACAGAAAGGGATTCTTTGAAAGAAACTATTGAAGAACTTAGATGTGTACAAGCTCAGGAGGGTCAACTCACCACTACAGGTAAAGGACAAATAAGGAGATTAAATGCATCTTTTCTAAAGCTTACAGGAGTTTTCTGTAGAGTATTGAATGTGCTTTTGTTTAGGACAGAATAAATTCAAGCTCCCCTAAAATCAGTAGTGTAAAACCTCTTCAACTAGTCACAGCTTTATAAGCAAGCAAAAGCTTCAAATGTTATTTCAGCCAATCAGAAATTTTAGTCTCCTCTCCAGTAGGATATTTTTATAATATGTATCTGATTTCTGTGTAGTTACATAATTTTCTTTAGAGAGATATTTTCTCATGATGTTTCATGCGTAATAGTTCATTCCTATGTGTAATCTTCTGTACCTTTGTAGTTCTTAGATAAGCAGAAAATAAACTGCAATAATATTTCTTCAGAATGGATGAAGTAATGATTCACCAAATGAAATGGTGTTTGTCTGTCAGTCTTGCTGTAGCTTGACTTTGTGTCATTTTGCGTTGTCTAGCAATAGTCTAAAACTTCTAGAACTTCTTACTTCTTGTCATGTAAAGAAAGTAAATGGTGTGCTTTTCCTTACTCAGGACTGATGCCTCTGGGAAGACAAGAGCCTTCAGACAGTTTAGCAGCAGAAATCATTACTCCTGAAATAAAGTAAGTTAATGTGTGCTTTGTTTTACTAACCTTTACAATGGTCAATGGCAAGTTGAATATCAGCCAGCAGTGCCCTGGTAGTCAGGAGGACCAACTGTGTCCTGGGGTGCATCAGGCACAGCATCACCAGCCAGGCAAGGGAGGGGATTGTCCTGCTGTGCACTGGGGCAGAGTCCTGTGTGCAGTTTTGGGTGCTACAATATGAGAAGGACATAAAGCTCTTAGCATCCAGCAGAGGGCCACAAAAATGGTGAAGGGCCTTGAGGAGAAACTATATGAGGAGTGGCTGAGGTCATTTGGTCTGTTCAGCCTGGAGATGAGACTGGGCAGAGATGTTATGCTGGTCTCCACCTTCCTCACGAGAAGAAGAGGAGGGGCAGACATTCTCTTCTGTTGTGACCAGTGACAGGACCCAAGGGAATGGTCTGAATTTGTGCCAAGGAAGGTTTAGGTTGGATACTAGAAAAAGGTTTCTTGTTGTTGCCCTGTCTTGATTGTCTAGAGCTTGATGATGGTACCAAAAGAATTGAGTATTTATGAGTAAGAATCAAGGGGAAGGCCACAAGGCAGATATTCTGGTGGGTGTGTTACAGACCACTCGTCTAGGATGCCATATACTATAAGCAGCTGGGAGAGGTCTTGAGATTGCTGGCCCTTCTTATTATGGAGGACTTCAACTTACCGGATGGCTGCTGGAAATGCAATATGGCAGAAAGGGATCAGTCTAGGAGGTTCCAGGACTGTGTGGAAGATTACCTCCTAACACAGCTACTGAGCAAGCCAGCTAGGGAAGGTGTCTCAGTGGACTCAATGTGAACAGGAAAGGACTGGTGGATGATGTGATGATCAGAGGCTGTCTTGGGCACAGCAAGCACTGAATGAGAGAGTTCTTGATTCACAGAGAATTAAGGAGAGAGGCCAGCAGAACCTCCACTTTGGACTTCTGGAGGGCATAGTTCGGCCTGTTTAGGGGTCTTGCTGTCAAGTTGCTTGGGAGTCAGTCTTGAAGGGCAAAGGAGTCCAGGAGGGCAAGAAGGAACTGTTAACAGTGCAGGAGCAGGATGTCTCCATGTGCCAAATGAAGAGCCATCAGGAAGACTGGCTTGGCTGTACACAGGGCTTTGGCCAGAACTCAGGATAAAAAAGATTGTGTTATGTTTGGAAGAAGGGGCAAAGCCACTCAGAAGGACTACAGAGATGTTGTGCTGTTATGCAGGGAGAAAATTAGATGGGCTAAAGCCCAACTAGAGCTTATTTTGGCTACTGCCAATAAAAGACAATAAAAAACGTTTCTATAGATACATTCACAATTAAATGAGGATTAAGGAGACTCTCAATCCCTTATTGGATGCAGGGGGAACCATACCAGTAAAGGACAAGGAAAAGGCTGATCTACTTGAAGCCTTCTTTGCCACAGTCTTTAATAGTAAGACTGCTTATCTGGAAGACAGATGCAAGAAGCTGAATAAAGCCTCCGCAATACAGGAGGAAACATCTAATGACCAGTGCTGTGCCAATTAGACGCCCTCAAGTCCATGGGAGTGGGCGGGATCCACCGAAGGGTATTGAGGAAGTGGCTGCGGACAGGTGTTGCAAAATTCACTCTGAAACAGTTTTTGATTGTGAAATGGAGCTTCTCGATTTGCTACTGTAGCAAGTAGAGGCAAGAAAGAACCAAGAGGCAAGCCAAGCAGGCAGAGAGTGACTCTGCCAGAGCACTTCAACTTTTAAAGCGCCCGGGGTACCGCCCAGCCCCGCCCTTCTGTTTTCCAGCTGCAGGGAGACAGTAACAATTTTGGGCACAGATAGATAAGGAACACAATAACATTTTGGGTTACCCAGAACAGTGTTGATCTGCTGGAGGGTCAGAAGGCTCTGCAGAGGAATCTGAACAGGCTGTATCGGTGGGTGGAGGACAATTGCATGAAGTTCAACATGGCATAGTGCTAGGTCCTGCCCTTGGGTCACAACAACCTGTACAGTGCTGCAGGCTTGGAGAAGAGTGGCCGGAAAGATGCACAGTGGGAAGTAATTGTAGAATCATAGAGCAGCTTGGGTTGGAAGGGACCTTAAAGATCATCTTGTTCATCTCTGCTGCCATGGGCAAGGACACCTTCCAGTAGACCAGGTTGCTCAAGTCCTCATCCAACCTGGACTTGAACACTGCCAGGTAGAGGACATCCACAACTCCCTTTGCCATTGCCTCCAAACCCTCAAAGTAAAGAATTTCTGTTCAATGTCTAATCTAAAGCACCCTTTTTAAGTTTACACCACTTTCCTTTGTCTTGTCACTCCATGCTCTTGTAAAAAATCCCTCTCCAGCTCCCTTGTTGGCTCCTTTCAGGTACTGTAAGGCTACTGTAAGGTATCCCTGGACCCTGATCTACAACCCCAGCTCTCTCAGCCTGTTTTCATAGTAGAGGTGTTCCATCCCTGTGATCACCTTAGTGGCTTCCTCAGGACTCACTTCAATTAGTTGACATACTTCCTGTGCTGGGACCCCAGAGCTGGATGCAGTGTTCCAGGTGGGGTCTCACCAGGGCAGAGCAGAGGGGCAGAATCCCCTCCCTCCCCTGCTGCCCACCCTGCTTTGGATGCAGCCCAGGGCACGTTTGGCTCTCTGGGCTGTGAGTGCACATGGCTGGGTCATGTCCATCCTCTCATCCCCCAGCACCCCCAGGGCCTTCTCACAGGGCTGCTCTCCATCTGTTCATCCCCAGCCTGGACTGATACCAGGGTTTACCATAGGCCAAGTGCAGGACCTTGCACTTGGCCTTGTTGACCCTCATGAGGTTTTCATGGCCCCACTTCATCAGTTTGTCCAGGTCCCTGTGGATGACACTGATACAGCGGGGATAGTGGAACACGCCTATATCAAACCAGGAGGCCCGTGGAAAAGAAATATATATGGACAGATTCTTGGTAGATGTTTCAGAGATGTTTATTTCTCCAGCCGCATGGCCGGGGCTCAGCTCAGGAACCCCGCAGTCACGGGACCCGAGGGTCCTTGGCCACCCCGGGGAACCCAAACCAACCAATGGGGAACAGAGGTGACCAGGGACAGGGAAACCCCGTGTCTGTCCCCTCAGGGCCCTCTCCCGGGGCTCCATGGCGGGGGGGGGGGACCCCAACATGACACCTGTTGTTCTGGTGTGGATTGAGGGTGTTGGCTGACAGCAGCTGAACATGAACCATTGAGTGCTCAGGTGGCCAGAAAGGCTAATGACGTCCTGGCCTGTATCAGCACCAGAGAGGCCAGCAAGACCAGGGCAGGGATTGTCCCCCCCATACTTGGCACTGGTGAGGCCACACCTCAAGTTCTGTGTCCAGTTTTGTGCCACCTCACTACAAGAAGGACACTGAGGTGGTGGAGCTTGTCCAGAGAAGGACAGTGGAGCTGGAGAAGGGTGTAAAGAGTTAAGTCCTGTGAGGAGCAGGGGGGCTGTTTATCCTGAAGAAAAGGAGGCTCAGATGTGACTGTACCACTTCCTACAACTACCTGAAAGGAGGTCATAGCAGAGCAGGGATTGGTCTCTTCTCCTCAAGCTGTGCTGGGGAGGTTTAGATTGGATATTAGGAGTCATTTCTTCACCAGAAGGGGTTATCAAGCATTGCAACAGGCTACCTAGGGAAGTGATTGAATCCTCGTCCCTGGTGGTGTTTAAAAGATGTGTAGATGTGGTGCTTAAGGGACATGGTTCTGTGCTGAGTTTATGTTGGATCTTGATGATCTTAAGAATGTTTTCAACCCAAATGATTCAGTGATTCTGTGTAAACAGACCAAGGGTGGAAGTGACTTGCTCAGGTTTATGCAGTAGTTCAGTGACAGCTGAGATTACAGTCTTTCTTCATGCTTGGCATTAAGCTTTGCATTCTTTGTGTTCTCCCTATAAATCTCTTGAGTTGTACTCAGAGATCCTGATAGGGGAATTGAGGTAATTTCCTTGTGTTCTGCATTCTGCAATTACAACTCTTTAAATTAGGTTTGTATTTGGGGGTTTGAAAACATGATTGCTGTTGCAGCCATCTCCTTTAAAAAGATTGTATTTATGTTATTATTTTATTTCCTATGGTAAACTGTTTTCTTTGTTACAGATATTAGCATTCCTTTTTTTACGAAATTGTGTTCTATGTGTTTAGGGAGAAACTAATTCGCCTTCAGCATGAGAACAAGATGTTAAAATTGAACCAGGAAGGTTCTGACAATGAGAAGATTGCCTTGTTGCAGAGCCTTCTTGATGATGCAAACTTACGTAAGAATGAACTGGAGACAGAAAACAGGTAAGAAATTCTGTCCTCTGTTGCAGTTGACTTTCCTACAGGCATCCTCAGGACAAGAAAGACATGGATTTAATGGAGTCAGTCCTGGGAAGGGCCACAGGGATGTGATTACAGGACTGCAGCGTCTTGTTATGAGTAAAGCCTGAGGGACAGAGCCTGGAAAAGAGGAGGCTTAGGTTAGATCTTACCAATGTTATCTTACCAAAGTGTCTAATGGGAGGGTCTAAAGGAGATGAAGCTAGACTCTTGTCAGTAGTACTCAGTAGCAGGGCAAGAGGCAGTGTGCAGAGCTTGAAACACATTATATTTGATCTAAATGCAAGAACATACTTTATTTTCACTGTGAGGGTTGATGAATACTGGAGTATGTTGTCCAGAGATGTTGTCTCCATCCTTGTAGATATTTAAAACCCAACAGGACGTGTTCCTGGGTAGCCTGCTCTACCTAACCCTGCTGGATTGAGCCAGTCAGCATACAGGCATCTGTGGGGCCAGAGTGCATCTGAGCATGGCAAAGTATTTGGCTGATAGTGATGTGAGGCTGCTTTCTATCTAAGCTTCAAATCTGTTCTTTATCTAATCTTCCTCTATCTTCCCCTTCAACTGGGGGAGGTGCCTGAAGCCTGGCAAAAGGTAAATACTGCACTCACCTTCAGGAAGGGCAAGAAAAAGAGTATGAGGAACTACAAAGACTGGTCAGCCACGGGTCGCTTTCTGGAAATTTCACAAAGCAAGTCCATCTGGAATCTATTTCCAGCCACATGAGGGACAGGAAAGTAACTGGGAAATGTCAACATGAATTTATTCAGAGCAAATCATGCCCAGCTAATCCAATTGTCTTGACAATGAGATGACTGCACATGTGAAGAAGGGTGAAAAAGAGGATGGTACTTAGCTTAGCTTCAGTAAAGCCTTTGATAAAGTGTTCCATGGTATCCTTATGTTCAGAATGGTTAGATATAAACTAAATAAGTGGACAGTAAAGTGAGCAAAAAAATTAATTGGACAGTGATGGGACAGCTGAGCCTAGAGTAGTACTGTCAATGAAATGAAACCCAGCTGGCAACCAGTTCCTCAGTCATCAGTACCAGGACCAGTTGTTCATCACTTCTATTAACAACTTCACTGATGAGAGGGACTGGACTCCCAGGAAGTTTGAGAATAGTACCACTTTAGGATATCCTGAAAGGGAAAGCTGTTATTCAGAGGAGCTCAGCAGTGCAGAGAAATGAACTGATGGGAGTCCTGTCCGTGGCTGTGGAGCAGCTCTGCTGCAAAAGCCCTGGGGTCCTAGTGGGTGGCAAAGGAGGATATGTTATTTGGGGACCTTGCAGTTGACTGTGATCTGGACTGTTCTCACTGAGCTGCAGGCAGGCCGTCAGTCTGGGAAAATGGTTGTTCACCTCTTATCAGTACTTAAGATACCACACCTAGACAGAGCATGTAATTTTGGATTCCCAAGTGCCAGAGAGATGTGGATGTGTAGAAGTGCAGCAGAATACTCCTAAAGTGAGAGACACTAGAAGGTGCGACAGGTGGGATAAAACTGAGAAGCAAGTGTGTCCAGGACAAAGAAAAAGTGGCATAGAGGAGATTGTACTGTGATCTGCATCTACTTCATGGGAAGGTAGTAAGAAGACAGATTTGGGCTGTTCTCAAGACATTATTTGTGGAAGGAAAAGAGGCAGCAGACAAAATACGGAGTATGGGTCTGAGCTCTAGAAGAGAAGCCCAAAGAGACAGACCTCTATGCTTAAAAGTGTCCAAACCTGGTACTGGATGTGGTTGCCAGCAATCTGCTGTAAGTGCACCTGCTTTAAGGAGGAAGTTGGATCCAGGCAAACTGTGGACATTCCTTCCAGCCTGCAGGTTTATAGGGTTTCTGTAACTGTGCAAAAGCATAAGCTAGCAGCTCTCACGCAGTAAAACTGGCTGTTAAAAGGTTTTCTTTCATGTATATAGAAATGATTTCTGCATGCATTTGTGTTGTCCTTGAGGAATATGAAAATGTTCTGGATGAACATCTGGATGTTACAATCTCTGGAACTGCTGTAAGCTCTAACTACCGCTGTAAATTTTTTGAGAGTAATTTACCGTATTGCATTTTTTGTGTAGATGAGCTGGAAACACTGGACACTAAAAGTCTGACACCTCCTCTTGCAATTGTTTTTTTTAATGAAAAAAAAATATTGTCTCTTTCCTAGATTGGTAAATCAGAGACTTCTAGAAGTACAGTCCCAGGTTGAAGAACTACAAAAATCTTTGCAGGATCAAGGTTCAAAAGCTGAAGATGTAAGTAGAAATGTACATCAAACTTACATTCGAATAGTTACCATTTTCGAAACTTTGACCTTTTTGTAAAAAAAAAAATGTCAAAGAAATATACAAACTGAGATTTCTAATAGTTTTGCATATTTACTTGTATGGTCTTATCAATAAATTGTGCTTCTCTAACTAGGATGTAAGACAATTGTCTAGATTAGAAAACCATCCTATGTAGAGAAGATGTCAAATATGTTTTATTTGAATAATTGTGTCTGTTGCAATAGAAAACTATTTAATTGGAATAGACAGTTTTGCAGGGAATTGAGAAAATGTTGATTCTCTATGAATAATGCATCTGAAGTTGGTTTTGGTTTAGTTTTCTTAATGAAAGTTGAGGCCTTTCCAGCCACTGGAGGGTCTGTAATTGTTCATGTAAATGTATCTCAGAATGATAAAAGAAGGCAGACCAAAATGAAAAAAAGGTCAAATAATTAGGCCCTCAACATAATGCAGCATTTTCTGTTTCTGTATACAGAGTTAACTTTATTTTAAATGTAAGAATACACATTGTAGCTGAGTTAGTGTGGAAAACAACTTTCAGTCTTCCACTCAAAAATTGTTTATTATCTCCTGTATTTCAAAAAAGAAGCTCTAGAATTTTCTTGAAAGCGGTGATTTGTTGGACTGTACATGCATAGTGTATGCTCACAATCTCAGTGTATCATGTTGCTAATTGGCAACAAATTGTAATGTGTTGCTTTCTATTTTTGTGGGTTTGTTTTAACTAATTTATATAAAATAGTGCAAGTTTTTTTACTAGCTGCTTATGTTCACTTTAGAGTGTGTTAAATTTAGTTTATACTTTTAATTTTCAGAATAAACTATATGAATGTAAAACACCTAGTTGATTTCCAACAAGATTATTTTCCTGAGTAACTAAGAATGTGTTTTAGAATGCACGTTAAAATAGGTAAATTCTGAGATGTTCTTTGTTCTCTTGATTATTGGCCAAAATCTTTTCAGGGTGAGCAAGAATATGAAAGAATTATTCTCAGATATTGAGTATTGTAAATGATCTCTGTCTAACTGTATTCACGTTTATTTACTGCAATTCTAGTTGTGTCTCTTTGGAGGCACTGATTGGGGCAGTAATTTAGGGTGTGTCTGCCCTCATGGCTTCTTTCTAGGTCTGACTATAGCAGTGGTGACTTACAGGCACTGATCCCATAGTCTCTTTTGCTGAGTTTGATGTGTAGGATTTCATTTACTCTTAAGGAAGCAAAGGAGTGAATGTAGACTCAGGAAGTGTTGAGGATGCAAGAACCTCTGACGCGGTCTTCATGCAGTCTCCCTGACGAAGCAGAGCAAACCTCAGAAGTTAAACCCAGCTGCTCAAGTACATCGAAGTTGTGCTGAGACTACCTGAATTATCTGTAGGATATCCATACAAAAAGAGTGATTCTTCAGAAACATATGAAAAAGCAATGGGAGAGACATGGCATACAGTTTGCCAATACATCATTTTCAGCTAATTTCCTGGTTTTTGCTATTTTTCTGCAACAATGCACTGAAATTCATATTTTTACATACTTACACTGTAATTGTGCTCAATCCAGAAAATTGGCACTCCATTTTAATTCAGTCCAGAAATGTTTGATGAGAGCTCAGGTTTGTTTTTTGTTGGGTTTTTTTTTGGTATCTTTTTTCTTTTAAGTTTTGTTTGGTTTTAAAGCTGAAGTTATTTTCAGATGTGCCCAAAAAGACATAGAGGTACTGTCCTAACCCAGGCAAGTGTCCTTGCAGTGATACATGCTGTGTGCCAAGGTCCACATGGGCAAGCAGTTCTGATTTTATACTGAAGTGCAGTGGAGGGCAGCTGTGTGTCATTGGGCCTGTAATGGGCACTGACACATTCTGTTGGGATTATTGATTAGTCCATCCTGGGTGTTACCTTGCTAGCCAGGCAAAGGCCTCCTTTCCCCCATCTTTCAGACTACAGAATCAATGCAGATATGTCTGGTGTGCTCAGAATAGCTTTGATTTATTGGCTTCCAGAATGCAGTAGTTGCACAGGGCTACTCAACAGTTTCCTGAACAGCTTCGACTACATCATTTGCATGTCTTACCACTGTTGTTTATCATCCTTGTTCTCTGGTTCTCTGCCCTAATCCTTTCCTATATAAACACCCGGCCTTTAGTTACTTCTGCCCCATGTGTTAAATCCATCCCATGCCTAATATTTTTCAAAATGTAACATGCAGTCTTGGCCTTACGTGCTGTTACTGATACAACACCTCCCTAAAACGTCCCCAGAACTCTGTTACCTCTTCAGTTACCCGTGAAGTTCAGCCACTTTGTTCATTTGATGAGACACTAGAACAGGTTGCCCATGCCCCATCCATGGAATATTCAAGGCCAGGTTGGACAGGGCTCTGAGCAACCTGACCTAGTTGAAAATGTCCCTGCTTGTTGCAGGGGATTGGACTATGTGACCTTTAAAAGTCCCTTCCAACCCAAACCATTCTATCACTACTGTCAGGATCCTTGAAATCTGACCCTCCATCATGGTGCTGTTTTGTGACTTCAATCACCTCACAGCATTGCTGATCTCATCCAGCAGTCTTCTGAAGTGATGATCCATAGTTTCCCACACCCTGCTAAGTTAGCTTAATCTCAGGCCAGAGCCTAGCCATTCTGCCCATAACCTTAACATGTGAAACAAAACTGAATTTTGCCCTGAAGAAGGGGACAGACTTGTTCCTTTGGCTTGTTTAAGCATGAAAGAAACTTCAAGCAAAAGGACTTTTATTTCTACCATTTTTAGGAGACTCATCTTCCTGTGAGAGTACAATTTTATACTAATTATATTTTAGATTTGTACATGAGTCTTTAAAGCTTACTGATACTGCAGAAATCCCAGAAGTAATGTTTGCCCATATTTAGAGTGATCTGTTTGAATTTATCTGACAAGTATGTACAGGATCTTTGGGTGCCTAAAATGGCATATCGAGTGTTTTAGTCTTTTTCCTAATCATATGTCTTAGGTAAATTAATGTGGGTAAACTCAGTTCTGCTTCTTTAAATTGTTTGTGCTGTTTATCACAATTAATTTCTTGCTTGTGAGGACATGATCCGTCTAGATGGGAGAGGGTTACTCCCTCAACAGTGCAGATACTAGGTAAATAATACACCAGTGGAATCAGTGTTGAGTAGTAGTTTTGCCTGTTTCAAGATAAACCCAAGTGCAATACAAGGATTGCAAAGAAAAGCTGAGTTCAGTTTTGATTTTCTTACCTTAGGGAAATGGGCACTGCTTCCAACTTTTTCTCTTTCTTGTCCCAGCCAGCTGATAGTCCCCTAAATGATCAAATATAAGTGATGGGAACAGTTCAAATGATTTGTGACTGATAAAGATGCATACAAATATTTTTTGTTACAGAAAAAGTGGTGTTGCTGCAGTTGTTCAGGGGACTGGAAAAGAAAACCTGCAGATCCTCAGCTGCTGCAGATTTCTGACTGTGAAGTCAACAGAGCCATGTTGACTTGTTTTTATGGCTCCCCACTTTTCTTGTTGTGCGAAAAGAAAATCTCTTTTAAAATAATGAAAAAACATGCCCCAGGAATGTGATCAAAGACAGTATTTTGAAGTATTACCAAACTAAACTGCTTTTTGAGTGCAAACAGTAATTTTTTCTGTTAGCAAGGTATCTAAACCTTTGTTGAAAGAACATTGGAGAAAAAAAAATAAAGTAATTTTGTTGATGATTTTATCTTACATTTTGATGATGTTTTGGACCATCAGTAACATGCTAAACCAGTGATTAATACTGGATAAATACAAACCAAAAAGGCAGTTGCAGATTTAAATATTCTACATTTGCTTTGTATTCAATCAGTGTGGCAATAACACAATTCAGTATCACACCACAAAAACACCTGCATCTCTTAATTCTGATTGTAGCCCAACAGACTGGCTATTTTCCTTCATTTTGTTAGTTGTATGATTTTTATTTTAAAATTACTTTCCAAAATAGCAGTTGCTCTCCTTTGGAATTCTGGTTTAAACACAATGATTTGTAAATGTGCTTCTTTATTATTTTTATATTTTTGGGTTTAGTGACATGTTTTAGAAAATGTTACAGGATGAAAGGGCTCATGAGAACAGAGGAAAAAATTGCGCCTGCGTGAAAAATACATAGCTTTAACTTTTTCTGTTCATGACTTTCTAAATAGTTTCTTCTGTTGGCTGCTGTTTTGCTTTATACTAATGTCATCTCTGTTTCTTGGCATGGGCTTCTGCTCAAGGCTATTGTGAGTATGGCTTTCTATTTACTTAACACTACTTTCAGTTCATAGACATTTATTGAGTTGGGATATTTTTTCTTTTTGAAAGATACTCACTGTGTATGAAGTGAGTTTAAAATTTTAAAATTACTTCAAAGTTTTTATTCAAAGAGCTTATCTAAACGTGATTTAACCAGAAAGTGGAACACTGTAAGTTGTACGGTGATTTTTACGTGTCTGTAATCAAGAAAGATAAGAAACACAAACAAGGTGACATTTTTGCTACACTCCAGTTAGAAATACTCTACTCCTTCTAGTTTCTGTGGGGATGGGAATTTACTTCAACTAATTTGCTACATGTCTTCATGCAAGTTGCAATGCAATATTGGTAGGACAGCTCTTCTTGCAAATTTAGCTGCACTTTCCAATACAAATTACTGAACAAATTAAGACAACTGCCATAGAATTCTGTCATTTATGGATCTTGCTTTTATTGATCTAGTTCCTGGGAAAATATTTGTAAAGTTTTAAAGGATTTAATGTTACTACAGTCACACAGCTGTGAAGAGAAAGGTTGCTACCACAGAGGCTTTACAGCTGCGATCTAAAACTGAAGTAAAAAAGTTGGATTTTGGTTAGAGTGCCAAAATTGCATGTTTTCAAATAATTTTTTAAATATGTTAGAGTTTCACAATATATTAAAACAAAATATTTAACTTTCTATTTTAGTCAGTTCTTCTGAAAAAGAAACTTGAAGAACATCTGTAAGTATTTTTATTTGCCTATTTTGTTTGCAGTTTGAAATGATGTGTTTTCTATATGGCGAGGAAGGCAGACACTCATTAATCATGGATCTGGAAAATATGCAACTAAGAGACATTAGATAACACAGGAATATTTGGGAATCTGCTGTTCAGATTCTATATTTTTTCTCGTAGAAAACCATTTTGAAAGTAAGAGCGATGAGGGAACCATCATTTTGTGTTGGGTAGAAAGCTTTGCTTAACGTTGTCCAAATCTTTGCTCAAGAGGGCTAAGTAATTTTCTTCTGAGGAAAGCATGCTAATATAAACAAAATTAATTTGTTTACTCTTTAATATACATTATGGCATAGAAGATAATACTTTAGGAAGTGCTATCATTTTATTGTGCTATTTTTGCACATCTTTTATTTCCCTGAAAGAGTATTTGCTTTTTGACTGGCTTGCAAAAAGAACTTTCTGTTGCCTTTGGGTTTAGCCATTCTTTCTCAATGTAATATCAGTATTCATTTTAGGCCCTCATTGTACAATTAACTCTTAAGTTCTAAGTTAAGTACAGTTACTGATAAAGAAGCTGTTTGCTGTTGCAGTTCTCCATACAGAATGATGGTTTTCATCTTATCTGACAAATATTTCTACAGTGATATTGTCTCTTGTCCTTAAGCCCCACAGAAAAAAATCAATCATGCCCTTAGAAATAATCTGTCTCTGAGGGTTTTCTGTACTGCTTAATGCTCATTTCAAGCACAGTAATACTACTGGGGAAACAATATGTGCTTTTGTGGTTTGTAACAGTGAGAAGCTCCATGAAGCTAACAATGAGCTACAGAAGAAACGAGCTATTATTGAAGATTTGGAACCAAGATGCAACAACAGTTGTGAGTTACCTGTGCAGTCCATTTCTTTTCTTTATAAATTATTTCATGCGCAACATCTTTAATTATAATACCTAAAGGAGGTGTCAGGTAAGCAGAATGTACATTTTTAATGGAAGGGACATGTATGTTGTTAATTTCTCTGGAAACTATGGTGACCAAAAAGATGCTCTTAGCACTTGAAATGCATGGGATCACATTTTAGAAACCACTGTAGTAAGAAATCATGGAATCATAGCGTGCTAAGAGATTAGAATTAACCTTAAAGATCATCTAGTCCCAAACCCCGGTGACATTGGCCGTAGAAATACCAGCTCACTGCCATACCTTCTGTTGAACCTTAGCTGTCCAGAACTGTCATGTCTCGTAAGACCCTAATTTAGAAGATCCTTGCTGCTGTCACTGGCTCATCTTTACTTCCAGTGTATATTCCTTCAATGTGTTTTCAAAAATGTGTTGTCATTTGAGCAAACTTTCAGTTACTGGTCAAAGAGAATATAAGATATGTATCATATTGCTCAGAGGGCATGCAGAACCCTGCATCTAGTTGGTTTTTAGCACATTATTGCTATATTTTTTCTAGAGAAGTAATGATGGAGGTAGTCTGGTTTTTTTAGAAGACTAGTTGTTATAGAACAAGGCAAAAAGATTGTAACCAATGGTAGATTTTCTGATTTGTGGTAAAATTATTTTATTCATAGTAAGATGGAGGAAAAATAGAAAAAATATAATTTTGTTTTCTGAGATCTAAGAAGTTGTATAGAAGATGTAGAAGTAATAGTGGCTTGACATATTCTTACACCAACACAGGAAAAATCTGTGCAATTAAATTGTCCTACTGATCTCAATTGCTGCTTAAGAAAATGTGAGAGGAAAATTAAATTTAGTATATTCATGTTACAGTTTAGCAGATTTAAGCAGGAGTTGTGCCTGTTAGGAATTATTCCTCTTACATAAAATAAGAAAAATCCTATTTGTCTGTATTACATGCCAAGATATTATAGTAGCTGTAAGTCTTTAGTAAACTGGTTTTCTAAATGTGTTCAGTAACATGATTGCTTTATGATTCAATTTCTCTATGTCATAATTTTAAAAAGCAAAATTATGTCCCAAAAAATCAATTTTATGAGATTTTACAGGAGTACATATTTTTAATGTGTTTCTGAGTTGTACAGTAATTAAATATGTGATATCTACCACATCAGGTTTCTTATGTCAGCTTTTCTTAACTGAAGTATATTTTAGCTGTGTCTTAAATGTCTCTTGTAAAACATGAAAATATGCATAATATAATGATGCTATTTTCCAATGTGTGAATCTTCTGACATAAAGCACTTAAAATTGAGGAATTACAAGAAGCTTTACGGAAAAAGGAGGAGGAAATGAAGCAAATGGAAGAACGATACAAAAAGTATTTGGAAAAGGCCAAAAGTGTAAGTAGATGTGTTCCATGTAAATGATCCCTCTCTGACATAGACTGTATTACATGTCCACTCCGTGGGAGTAAAAATGGAGGAGGTATCTGTATACACACTAACAAGTAAAAGAGAAGGAAGGCCTATAGATTATCATCTTACTGTTTCAGAATTTAATACGGATTAATTCTGCAGAAGATTACCCCATTTTTGAGACTCTTTTATTGATGCTTTTCCTCAGTAAAGTGATCTTTTTGACTGGATCACCTTCAATAGCTGTTACATTTCTCTGATGATGTTCAGCATTCTCTTTGCCGTTATTGCTTAATATATGCTTCTGTTGAGAAAGTGATTGATATTTAAGTACTGAGGATATGGGTATACTACTAGCTTTAAAATGGCAATATTGTGGTCTTAATCATAGTCCCCTTCTCTTACTATACTTGGCTATTTTGAGTTTCTTAAAAGCGTGTCCGTGTCTTTGGATACATATCATTACACTGGAATCTGTAAGTAGGTTCCTAATTTGGCAAAACTTTATGCTTTCTTCCTTTACTTCTGTGGAGTTTCCTGAATGACTTCTTGTGAAATGTCTTCAGGAAGTCTAAACAAATTTCTCCTCTGTCCCTTGGCCCACCCCCCAATTTTTATTGGTTGTTGCGTCTTAGAGTATATACCACTGAAAGATGGCTTTTCCTTTTTCAGTAAGACTTATTTATTTTTATGTACTGTGTTACTATAGGGTATTTTTATATGACAGTAGAATTAATTAGGTTAACTTTTTGTAATCTTTTTATCAATTTTCATTTTGAGTTTTATTTGTGTTTGGTTTGGAGTTGTCTTCTTTTTTTCTCGTTGTTATTGATGGGTTTTGGTGCAGGGTTTTTTGTGAAGACCAGTAGAATCATTATAGTCTTCCACTATGGAAAGTGTATCCAGGTCTAATGAGTATTTTCTTAGAAAAATAACATGCTTTTATAGAAGATAATAGAATCATACAATCATTTAAGTTGGAAAAGAACTCTAAGATAATCATTGAGTCCAGCTTTTGTCTGATAACGACTGTTAACTAGACCATGGCACTAAGTGCCGCATGCAGTTCCGTGAACACCTCCAGGGATGGTGACTACACCACCTCCCTAGGCAGCCCATTCCTATGCTTGACAATCCAGCCTAAACCTTGCCTGGCGCAGCCTGAGACTATGGTGTCTCATCCTGTCACTGGCTGCCTGGGAGAAGAGGCCACAACCCCCATCTGGCTACAACTTCCTTTCAAGTAAGGAGTGATAAGGGCTCCCAGAGCTGTCTTTTCTCCAGGCTAAACACCCCCAGCTCCCTCAGCCACTCCTCATAGGATTTGTATGTTTACCATACAGTAAAAATATCTCACTGAGATTTAAAGCATTGTTTTATTTCAGCATCTGGACACAATTCTGAAATAGGTAGAAAGACAGAAGATGAGAAGTCTTATTTCTGTAAAGCCAGAGGTTGTTAAAAAGTTTCAAGCCATTTTCTATTAGAGGCTTAATGATTCAGGCATTTTGCTGGATTTGTTCTTGGTTTAGCTTGGTTTGCCGGCACTCTTGGATGACACATACGAATGTACCGGGTGTCCCTTCATCTTTTTAGTAGTATGGTGGTTATGCATGTGCCACAGAGTGCTTCTTGGCTTAACAGAGCTACCTAGAAATTACAACATCTGGTATTTTAGGTTGGTGAATCATGGCAAATACCCATAAGGACAGAAGCAGTCCTTCTTCAAGCAGGAGAAATTGACAGGCAGGAAAACCATAACTATAAAGAGAGAAACCTTACAGAAGATATTTCTATCACTGTGGCCCCAAGGTAATCTAGCCTGGGTTAGGAGCTACAAATGTGATTCTGAGTTACTGAACCTTTTAGGTATCACTTTTTCTTGTCAGTAGTTTTGTTTCACAGTCCTGTAAAAGAGGGCCCTGTTCAGAAGCTCTAATATGGCATGCTTGATGAGAGATATTTTAAGTTACTTTTTTTTTTATTTCTTAACCTAACTTAAAAAGTTGTAATTCCTTAACAAGGTTGCTTTTGCATGATTTAATAAAAGCAAACTGGTTTTCTCTTACAGGTCATCCGCACATTAGATCCTAAACAGAACCAGGGTGCTGCTCCTGAGATTCAGGCACTGAAAAATCAGTTGCAGGAGCGGGACAGAATGTTTCATTCCCTGGAGGTAGTAATCCTTGTGTTTTGTAGTAAAAGCTCATTGCTTTTTAGTTAGACACTAATACTTCTATTACACTTTGGCTTTAAATATATGGATTTTTTATGTTTTATAGAAAGAATATGAGAAAACAAAAAGTCAAAGAGAAATGGAGGAGAAATTTATCGTTAGTGCCTGGTACAATATGGTAAGAATCTCCCAAACCTTTTAATTGAAAAGAAGAAGAAAAAAAAAAAAAAGGAAAGAAACTATTAATACTATTTGTTTCTGGCATATTTATAACAGCATTCATTCATTTACAGTATTTTTGTTTGAGAAGCATTTTCCAACACACAAACACAGAAACAAATACCTTTTAGTAATTTTAAGTTATCTCTATGTTCCTACAATAACCTTGGGGAAAATAAAAAAAAGTTTGTAATTTTCAAGTTTTAAAATCAGAAGTGGCTCAGATCACTATTTTGTAATCACAGCCCTTTAGTTATACAAATTACAGTGCTCAAATTTACTTTGATTCACCACTCTCCAGTCTTTCAGTTGTTTCTAATGAAGGGGCACAATCAAAGCAATTCAGTTAACTTGCAATTCAGCTCAAGTGCTCTGAGAAACAATCCCTTTAACTTGGGTGCAAATTTAGCCCCATATGAAGAGTGAGGGCAGCAGCAAGACCCTCACTTAAATTATTGAAAGAATAAGTTTGAATAGAAGATGTGGTCTGTGCAGCCATACAGCTTTTTCTGGGCCTATGTGCCAGGAAAGTTGTCACTCACATCAGATGTGTTCAAGACTTCTCTTTGGCAGACTGGTTGCATTGAAACTTCTCTTCATACAGAAAGACTCCTTGACATCTGTAACTTTCACTCTGCTCCATCATAGAATTCAAATTCCTTCTCTCTGTATTCCTTTGGAAGAGTTTCCTTCTTGCTGTTCTACATCCTTCTTGTGTTCATAGATAGCAAGTCTGAACTCAAGCAGAGTGTTTGAATTGTTTACATATTGGAGGTATTTTCAAGTGACCAGTGTCCTTGGCCAATTTTATAACAATAGTCCCACTAACAAGTAGAAGACAAGCCGGAGGTTAGATCCACAGTTCAGTGACCTATCATGAACACCAAGATGGTGACAGCTTTGTCTGTATCATTCTTTAGTTAGCCTCTGCTTTTATACACAACTGCACAACCCACCACAGCTTTCTTAATTTCCTCATTGCATTTTTGCCTGATAAGAACATACTGTCTCCAAGATGTGCTTCTGACATATGAGCTGGTGTTTCCACAGAGGATGACAATACCTAAACTTTTTCCAGAAGAAAAGTACTTTTTCTAGCTCAACATGCTGAAAAGAGCTGGGAATTGGGGGAAGCCCTTTTGAAAAGAATTATCTAATTGCCATGAGAAGCATATTTTGGGTTCTTAGGTGGTTACTCTAAACCTGGAGAATGACTGCAGGGAAGGGGAAGAGTTCCACACAAAGTATTAGGAAGAGTGTCTAACCTTTGCCCTTGAAAATATGATGCTTTGTGTATGGAATTCAAACTAGTTTAGTCAGTATGAAGGCAGAAATAATGAACAAAATGCAAACAAAATTATTCAGTGTTCTGTATTGGTAATCACTGAGAATTTCTCTTTGTAGGGGATGACTCTGCATAAGAAAGCAGCAGAAGACAGACTGGCTAGTACAGGCTCAGGACAGTCCTTCCTGGCTAGACAAAGGCAAGCCACGAGCACAAGGAGATCTTACCCTGGTCATGTCCAGCCAGCAACAGCAAGGTAGAGAAGCCTTGCCCTTAGAAAGAAAACTGCCCTGTGATCCAGGCCACTTCTATTGCAAGTGACAACATTCAAGGAAAATAAACCAGCATCCTTTCTCTTTCTCCCTTGTTACTGCTATTATTTTACAGTTCAGGAAAGGGTTTTATTATGCTTTCTCATTGTTCTGTAATGCCCTTTGCTTACATTTTTTGGAGTTCATTTCTCTCTGCATTTTCTGAATGTGCCAAAATTTTGAAAACATCTAGAGGAGTGCTGTATAAAAACAGTCTTATTTGTATGAAGCCTGGTCTCTTATGAAAAACCTCATGTGGACATATGACAATGTAGATTTCTTACCACAGCTGGTACTTTTGTGCCTATAAGTGTTGTTATGCTTTATAAGACTGTTTTTGTTCAAAGGGAATTAGCTTTTTGTTTCATCTCCTAACCTGTTGCTTCAGAAAAACGCTGAAATCTCATTACAGAAATGCAAAGCTAGATTATAGTATTATTGTGAAATATATTTCATACTAAAAAAACTCACCAATGCAAAGAAGAAAGATTGGGGGTTTTTTTAATCTCGTAAGTGCAAAGTTTGCTCTTATTCTTGGCATTTAGGGAAAGAGGGTGATTTTTTTCCAGGTTTTTCTTTATCAACTGGTGTTAACTCTTTTGCTGGTAGAGATGAATACTTTCAAATGGTTTATTCCACTCTTCTTTGTCAAGTGTATGCTTAAATACATATTCTAAAAAGGTGGAGAAGTATTTAGAATGTGCTAATATGCTACTCTATCATCCATTTAAAAAGGACATTTGTTTTAAAATTTTATAATTATGGATGACCAATACATAATGGATCAAGGCCCTAATTAATATTGTTAATGTATTCCAGTTGTCATCCCCTACCAAAAGACTTGCTTTTAATATATTGATTCAGGGTATAATTGTATCAGTTGCCTTACTAATGGTACCAGTGCCTTCAGGTGAGTTTATTGCTGACTTTGTTGGAAACTGGCTGTGATTTGTTGTACTGCCTTTTTAGTATATAGCTGATTAATTGTTGTAACACCTTCATGTTGATCACTGGATGGAGGCTCCTCCTGTTTAGGTTCTGTTCCTACAAAGTTGTGCTTTTTCCCTGACCAGTTCTACGCATTCCCTATCATTTTTGACAAAGAATTGATGGACATAGAGAACCTGAGTATTGGCTGGAAGTTTCATATACGTACCATTGTGTTGTGATTCAGTTTTAAATGGTTTTTATTTAGAGACTGTTTGGACCCTAATGTGCATGCAGTCGGTTTAAAAATTTTTTCTTTCACCTGGTTTTAATGTCCTCCTAAGTGGAGACATTGTTGCATAAACGCCCTTACAGAAAAGACATACTAGCATTTATCAATCATACTGGCATTTATCAATCTGAATGTGTGTTTTAATTCAAAACTTGGGTGCAATGAGCAAAGGTAATTAAAACAAGCACACCTAGATTAAAGGGTAATAAACAGGTGAATGACATTTTTAATTACTATTGTTTTATCCTGGAGTACATCATCTGTTTTAATCTGGGCTAGGAAATGCATTCAGTGTCTGAAAAATATTTTCAGTTCTAGTTACCCTGCCTGCCAGAAAACAGATGCTGAATTCTACATATAGTTTTGTCTTGTATTCCTCACATTTGGAAAAACATGGTTTTCTAAAAATTTTCTGTACTTATGCAGTGTATGACTGGTATGGGCTATGCTTGCAAAAATTAGATGAGACATTGCAAGTTTCTTGTGTGCAGAAAGGTAACAATGCAAAGGGGATTGTGGATAATTTCTGTAGCTCAGTGAGGTGATACACTCAGTCTTCTGTCTCTTACTGAGATATAAAATGCTCTGGATACAAAATGCTATCTGTAATTATCTAGATGATTGCAGTTTGTGTGGGATATCTTTTACTGATTTTGTTGTGCAATCGATTATAGTAACTTGAAGAACTCTTTACCACACGCTATATGCGAACAGGAGCAAGACCACTCCTCTGAGGGAATTTGATGTTCTGCTTGAGGTTACAGCATTTTATATCACCCAGAGCAAGAACCTAAGAATACCTAAAGCTCCATTTTTATTTTAATTTTAGTCTAGCTGACTTTTTCTGTTACTAAACTGCCAAGGGCTCTTTGTGAAAGGAAGGGATGGAACCTTAATGGGAAGTTTTCTCTCTTAATTTTGTCTAGTAATTTAATTACTTATTGCTGTTAATTAGGCGCAGATCTAAAAGAACTTGAACACAATCAGCACACTAGAATAAAAGTAATTGCTTTTAATATGTTACTATTTGTTTTACTGTTTTGCCTCCAAAGTTTTGATGACAGGCTAATGGCCTTGAGAGTTAGGAGATGAACAGATGCTGGTTAGAAGCCTTGTCATATGCCTTTACTTTCCAGTCTCTCATGGCTTCTTTTGCTTCTTGGTGGTTGTTGGCTTTTCTCTTCTGCTTTGTGATTCTGTCTTTCCTTTTTCCTTTAAGACACTGAAGTGTTTTCTGTAGTTCCCTTCAAAGATAGATAGCATCTTTATATAGTATCAAAGAGCAACACAAGACTCATATTGAATCTGACCTTTACTGTTGCTCATAGTAATTGTTAGGCAAGTGAACAATCATTTTGTCTTTGAGAATTTACAAACTTGCAGAAATTCTGGTATTTCACAGAATTCATGTTGAATATAAAAACCTAAAAATGTACTGCACTCTTACAGATGTATACTTGGTTGCTGTCCAGTTCCAGTAAATCATTTGTTCTGTCTTCTATTAGTGATTAAGAGGAGTTAAATTCTTTGTTCTTCAGTGCTTTACTTCTTTAATATGCTGCATACATCCATTGTTGATCTTTCTGTGTGGATGAATGCAAGTGGTGACCATCATTAAACCTTCTTTTTCACAAGAACAGCTTCTTTATTCAAAGGGTTCTGTTTCATTATTTCCCTTGCTTGTTATGTAGCTTTGTAAGCAGTGTGTATTAAGAAAAAGAAGGAGTTCAGACTGTGACTCCAGGGAATAAACACATATATAGGGGAGCTACCAGTGAATGTTCTCTATTTGTCATACCTTGAGTAATAAAAGAATATAAGCAAAAACCCCAACCTGTGAAACAGAATTCTCTCAGTGTGCTAGATAGTTCTGAGAAGTTTTTAGGAATACTTTTTTTCCCTGAGGCAATAAAGGCTATTTAAATCAAAATCGTAGTGGTAATTACTAAGCCAGTGCTATATCCTGTCCTGATACACTACAGAAAAAAACCCCTACAACTGAGCTTAAAGAGAAAACGTTCTTCAGAGCAGAGATAAAACAGCTGAGGAGTTCATGAGAGTACTTTTCTGGGCACTGTCCTGAGGATCTGCCCAGAATAATCTTTCTGACAGATTTTAATTAATACCAATAAAAGATAACAGATAAATGGATAAATATTTTCATTGTTCAGAGCCGAAGCTTAGTTTCTGACCTAAAAGGATGTATGTGCGGTCCAGTTCATGTACTTCTGTGGAGAGTTAAGTTTTTAGCAGATCTGATCATTACAGGAAAAAATATTCAAGTTCCATGTTTTCTTGATAGCAACACATAACCACTTGGATCATAACATGTATTTTCTAAGTGCTGTGAAAATGGAAGTAATCTGATTTAAAGGTTGTGTGTTCCACCCACAGTACAAAGGTAAATACATATCTGGAATATTCACCTTTATGTATTGCAAAATGAAATAAATATATCATGGCTATAAGATGCCTTTCATTCTGTTTGGAAATAATCAGATGGCAATCTTCTCCTGTTCAAGTGTCAGTTGTGTTAGCAGTAATGCTTCTGCAAGTTTTCCATGGCTCTTTGTTCTGTAAGGAGCGCTGGCATTTTTGTATGTGTATGAAAGAATTAACAGTCAATATTCCTATTACTGCTTTATTATGATCTCAAATAGTAAGTGGTGTGTGTAAGCTGTCAAGAAAATTTAAAAGGTTTTGGCGATTTTAAAGTCCTTGGTATTTTGACATGTGCTAGTAGCTTTTGCTTTTCCTTTCTTCTCTAGCATATGAGACTATACACTTAACAGCTTCCTGGATGATTTTTAGTGGGTTTAATTGTCCTGATGTGTTGACATTTTCTGTAGATTTGGTAGTTGGAAGGTATTTTAATGTCACCACTTGATTTTCTTCTTTTCTTCTTCCTTTTGGAGGAAGACTATCCTGAATGTGGCTAACTTTTTTTTTCTTATGAAGTAAAACAGTATTTCAGTTTTATGTATTGTATAGAGATTTTTTATTCTTGCCCAACATACTGACTTTTTGCAAGGATTGATGAGGGAGGTATTTTTGCACTCAGTCAGCTATGCAATACTGACTTCTTACGGGTTTTTGCACATGTGTTTTAGGTAAAATGTGGACTCTGTGTGGTGCAGTAAGATTGTATTGATAAACTTCAGTATCTCCTAACCAATTTTAGCAAATTTTGCAGGCATTTTCCTCGTCTGGCATTGCATAAATAAATAGCTAAAAGGGTTTATCAGGATATATTCCAAGTGGTGAGGTTTTTTTGAGCAAATGTCAGATTCTATGTAGGATCCTAATCATGCCTCCAGTTTGTCACTCTTAAGGAATCAAGATCACATCCTGGCATGGCTGATTGGATTGCCTTACTGCTGTGATCTTTCTTCCCTCTGGAAGTCCAGAAAAGTAGCAGAAGTTTGTCAGTGATCCTGCAGGCTATAACTAAAAATAAGGTGTGATTTCTTTGGTATGAAAATGGAGGAGACAGATGCAAGCAACTAGTCAATACAAAAATCAGGAGAGCAGTATATCTTTCACCATTTTGCATTTTGATGTTCATTTTTAAATGAATTAAGAAGAACCTGAGTTTATTGGGCTGGGTTTTTATCTTTTTAATTAAATTTTATTTTTAATGGAGTAAGAATTAGAGGTTTTACCTGTGTATAAAGCAGAAGCTGTCATTATCAGCCACCACAGCCTCAGACTTCTTGCATCTGGTACAGTGAAACCCTGGAAACTTTGATTCTGTTGCCAGCTCTACTGTACCATTTGGAGGTGCTGAGGACCTAGCTAGCTTCATCCTCTTTTTTTCTTTGACTTTATTTTTGTGGATTCATTAAAATATTGGGACATAAAGTTCATTTTTAAAAGCATCATCTCTTCAAATTAGACAATGAATGAATGTCGACTGGGGGCTCTAGGAAACTTGACAAATCATACCGTCCCATGAGGCATTGAAACAGCACCTGGCAGTATAGCCAAGACAGCTTCCCAGACAAATTGTCCTGATGTCACATTGTAGTCAGTGGATCAGTAGCAACGTGGGCTGACTGCTGTAGTCTAAGTCCTCATCTGCTAGGGGATGGTGTTGCTGTCAGCTTCCCTGTGGTCCAGATTCTTACTTCACCTTTGGGCCTTGCCAAGGTAGTACAGGCCTGTCCTGAGGTATATTTCTGCATTAGTTGGCTCTGGTGGCAAATCCGGAGTTTGTTTTGCTGCTGTTTGCTGTGCACGTAAAGTCATTCAGAAGATGGCATATCCTTCAGTCCCCTTTGCATGGGGTGTCACTTCCAGACTGAGAGCAGATTTCATGTCAGATAAAAATTTCTTGCTGCTGTCTTGCTGCTATAGGTCTCAAAGACTGATCCATACAACATGAAAAATACTGCTGGTAGAGGGAAATACAGGTCAGTTGGGCAGCCTTTCCTTTCTGGTGCTGACTTTATTCATTGCTTTGCACTAGAGAGGTCCTTTGCTATCAGATGAGGTTAGAATATCACATTTCAGAAAGAGGAATGTGGTTGTTTTAATCATTACAAAACCAGACATTTGTCAGCACTCTGAGGAACTGTTAACTACTGTAGCATGACACAAATCTGAAACACTGCAAAAGCAAGTATTTCCACAGGTATAGAGTAGTTTAGAAATGGAATTTGAATCCCTAATGATTATACCTAACTTGAAAAGAGAGCTAACAAAGTTCAATTATTAGTGTTAGCATGCTCACATTGTTAGCCTGATCATAAAAGTGGATGGAATTTTAAGAGAAAATCCCCAGTGGTGTAGTATTTATAGGGTTATAAAATAGTTGTAATGAGACCATCAGACTTTTGATTTGGATTTGAATTTGGATCAGTTATATAATTTAAAATATTGTAAAGCAGAGGTTATTGTTCACAGCCACAAAAGGTTAGTAAGCTGGAGAATAAACTTATTTCCTGGAGGCATCAGTGGTTTCGAGAGAGATTTTAAAGCTTTTGTTTAGCAGTATCAGTAAAGTCTTGGAACAATTATAAGCATTACATTATAAGGCCACAATTTTTAAATTGTATAGTCTGCTTTGTGTTCTTGTTGTCACTCCTCCCTAGACGCATTGTCTGCTGCATAAACTGTCTCTTTCTACAGATGCTGCAGATGCAGTGACAGGTTATGCTGAATTAATTTACCCTCACATCTTGCATCTCTGTTGTCTTCTATCTGTTGCTGCCTCAACAGGTGGCTTTAAAATAGAGAAACTGACAGACAACTAGAACATGATAAGAATTTCTAGTCAGGAAAGGGCACTACCAGATGAAATTTTACATCCTTGAAAGATAATACAGTGTCCTGAGACCTCTCAAAAGTACTGCTGACTCAAAGAGAAGCCTACAATATCACTTCTGTGTATGTGCAACATACACTTGAAGTGCTACTAAATAGTAAGTTTGAACTAAATAATAGCCAGGTGAGACTAAAGGAGTAGATTACATTCATTTATGCACAATAGAATAGGTACATGTTTATGTAGATTGAACTTCTAATTTTTTATAGAATAACTACAGTGATCTTCATATTAATCCTGAACTGTGTAACTTTATGCACCAAGCAGTGCCAAGCAAGCTTAAAAGACAATGATTGTTCAAAATACACACCCCCAAGGGCTTTGAATGTGTTGAATGTGTTAAATTTTTTATTCCATTTGATATGTGTCTCTCTGTTTCTGTTTGTTTTTCAACTGTGGTTAGTATTCTGGGTGGATGAATGAGAAGGAAAAGAAGAGGGATACACAAGCTACAAGACTTGTAACATAAATACTCTTTTTTATCTATTTAACCTGGATTGTCCCAAGAAGCATTCTTAGAATCATTTTTGACCAGTGCAATACAAGGGAGAAGGATGTGGGGTAACAAGCTGTAACTTCAGTCTGGTGAAGCCAATTTGCTCTTTGCAATATGAAAACAAAAATCCACATTTAGTGCTGTGCCAGTGCTGTGTAGGGACATGTGTTATGTGGGCAAAGTGGAAGCACTGTAGCTGTGTCAGTAAAGCATCCCGTTCCAGTTACACTGGAAAGAGGGTGCATCGGTGAGGATCGAGAGCTGTGCCAACCTCTCCGATTCTCTTCCAAACTTAGATTCCCTTCTGCAGCACTGTGGAGTGCTCTCTCAACTGCTCAGTGACTCTACTCAGCTTACTTTAAGAAGAACATGTATAATTTTCTGGCAATTCAAACCTGTATTTGCATGCAGTGGATAGAACTTGCCTGTGCAGTGGGGCAGTGATGCTGAGCCTCATGCACAGGATGAGCTCTGATGAAATTTAAATGCCTTCAGCAGTGCTCAGAGCTCAAAACAGTTGTTGGCTGATTGTCTTTTAGCATGTAAACACATGCAGTATTGGGTGGGCACCTTTCACTTTATCTTCCTTTGGTTCTTTAACAGTTGTACTCACAGACAGCAGGAATGCCTGAGACTTGCTCATTGCCGTGTAAACTTATTTTCCATAGCTTTATTAGTTAAGAATGGTGCCCTGAAGAATTTTACTCAGAAGTGTGTAAAGTTTAATTACAGCTAAATTTAGATATTGACCATGGCTATTTTGTTGCTTTTTCCAATTACTGGCCTGTAACCTTCCTGTTAATTTGAAGAGTTGTTTGGCAAAGGTATTTTCCCTGTGAATTTGCACAACTCTTAAGTAGAGGTGGCCTTACTAAACTGCTTTGAAAAAGACCTGTTCTGTTCTCTGTTTTGTTTTTTTTTTTTTTTCAACAGTAATATGTTATCTGCTTTTTAACTTTCTTCTTTATTCTTTTATTTGCAGTGATGTGGTTGCATGACCTGCAGCATTATTATAACAGGGACTGTTCAGTGCATGACTTGCTTTTCTGTCCAGACTGCATAACCAAAACTTAACCAGTTCTACACTTAAGACTCATGGCCATCTGATTTCAAAGGGGGATCTACTTGCAGAGAAGCTTACCATCCTGGGAAGTGGCTTTCCCATTTCCCACTTCCACTTACTCTTTCTCTTCACAAAAAGTCTCCTATGAGGCTAGAAGAGAGGAAATCCAGTATTCACAACTCAACAGGAGGCATTCTGCAAACTGACAGAGCACTGTCAGCTCTCCATCTTACTTCCGCCTGTCTGCTTTATTTAATTCTGATTAACAGTATTAACACACAGACTTCCTGCAACATTTTCATATACCGAACTATAAAAATCTAGTCTTAATGAGTTCCTAAAAAAGGCCTTTTGGTTACTGTTAAAATTTCAAAGCACCTGCACCCTTAAAGGATCCACTTTGAATCTTTAAACAAATAAAGTAAAGCGAAGGAGGTATTTTACCAGGAGAAATGACTAATGAATTGCTGCTTGGCGATCCCATCTTCCTTAGAAAACCAAGCAAGTTTCATCTGATAATCTCCGAGCCAGGCAAACTACCGGGTGGTATTTTGTTCACAGGCATTGCCTGCTTCCTTAATATGTATATACACAGTAGTTTGTGGCTGTTGTATTTTTCTCTCTACATTTGAGCTGTGTTGTTGCTTTCTTTCAGAAGCTTTTTTTTTTCAATCTGTGTACAATTGTTAAAACAATCTGAGGAAAGACCATGAATGGAGATAATTATGAAAGTCATCTACACTTTCAGTATTATGCAGACTGTCCTTGCCAGTTTATAATTTGGATTGTTTATCTTTCACCTGTACTGTTCTTTTCCTTTCTTTTTTTCTTTCTCCTGTCACAGTCTTAGCTATTTAATTTCCAATTGCACTAGCTTGGCTGTTTCTTTGTATTTTGAAGTTTAGCTATAAGATTTGCCATATGTAGACAGTGTAACTCAAAATGCTTTGTACTGCCTATATTAATTTAAAAAGCTGCTTATTTAATATTCCTAAATATCTGCACATTTGTACTACTGTATCTTTGTTTTGTATTGGGCATCCAGTACTGGCAAGATTCAGAAGACGAGGGAGTGCTGTAGTGTTGTACGTTAAGAGGTTTCTTGTATAGGAGTTAGTACGTAACAAACAGGGAAAGGGGCTTTCCAGCCATAGGACTGCTGGAAAAACTGAGAAGTCTGAATGCCGAGTACCTTAAGCAGTTTGATTTAAACCCAGTTTTAGAGAAACCCCATTCTTGCTCACTTGAATCTTAATCCTGCAGAAATACTGATATGAACTCTGCTGCCTCCAGGAATTTTGGTTATTTAGGCAGTAGCAGAACCTCCAGCCCTGTTTGCCATGGGGCACCCCTGCGCTGAAGAAGCGTTGTGTCCACTTGTCTCTGCAGTCTCTTCTGGTCACACATACAGTGCCTGCCTCGTCCCTGGCCCGTCAGGTGGGCTCTGACAGAGCCCCACCTCGTGCGCAGAGACACCTGCTTTTGTCCAACCCTCAGGGATCTGATCCCACAGTGTCCGTGGCCTTGTGCAGAATGACATGGAGATAGGACAGATGTGTGCCCCACCAGAGCGGGGTGCTCTGTGCTGCCTGGCAAAGGGATGGGCAGGCAAGAATGGGCTCCAACCAGGCCAGGCAGCAGAGTGAAGGATAAAATTCAGATCCCAGTGAGAACTGTGGTGTTCTCCCTTTCTGGATACTGTATCAGGTACTGTGGCTACCAGATGCTCTGGCTGACTGCTGTCCGTAAAGACTTCAGATGGGGATATGTCTTTCCTGGTCCACCAGGGCCGGGGACAGTGAAGTCTGACGTGACCTGCAGCCAGGATCTGGGGTTTGGTGATAACGAGTCAGCTACTCCTGCAGCAGAGGCAGCAGAATTTCATCAGACTGAGTCCAGCCTGAGAGCTGAAGGATTTGTGTCTTTCCAGGTCCTAACCATTGAATCCCTTGTTATGTGTCAGGGCAAGTGCTACTAGTAAAACTTCTTTTAGTTGGGTGTTAAAGGCATGGTATGTTTTTCATTTGCAAGTGCTGCTCCGGCTGGGACCGCACCCTGCCCCAAGTCAGGCTGGGTGCAGGATTCCTGAAATCAGGGCACTGTGCTGGGCAGGAGGGGATTGCTTTTTTTGTGCACCTGCCTCCACGGGTGTCCCAAAGTGATGCCGAGCAGTACCTCATTTCTCCAAGTGGTCTGTGCAGATTAGAGACTAAGTATCAGTTGTTCTTGAGCCTTGACATTTGTATGTAAGTGTGTTTAGCTTGACAAAAGTTGTTTGAGTTTACTAATGCAACAGAGAGATGCCAGGTGGAGCCAGTAACTTTCAGCAAGGAGCTGGCCACTTTAATTAGATTAACCTGGCACCTCTGCCATGAAGTGGTTGTGAGCTCTCAACTGAGAGCTGATCTCCAGCATGTCTCTGATATACTAACTTCATTTGTGCTGCATAGAAAAACTCTCTTACCTTCTTAATAGCAGCTTGTTTGACAGTCCTGAATTAAATGTTGATCAATTATCAAAGTAGTAACTGTTTGTGAAGTTGCCAGTGATATATTTTCTGTAAAAGAATGAATTCTTAGAGTGTCAAAACATTTATTTCCCATTTCAGTTCATCTACAAATTGTGTAACTACCAGATTGTTATGGTAGCAATATTAATATACATACGTGTATATAGACAAAAAAACCTCATTAATGATAATTGGAATCAAAAAGTTTAATATTTTTTCCCAGTCAAATACACTAATGCTTCCAAGGTGATAGAAGAGTGTACAGTTGTTAAACAAGTTGTAAATAAACGCTTATATAAAATGTAAATGCTTGTCTTCCCTTTATTTGGTACTTGGTTGCGAAGCGCATTTCCTCGGGCTCTGCAAAGGAGGGTGAATGGCAGGTGGGCAGTACCAGTATATCAGAAAGCACAACGTCCTCACTTCTGCTGGGAGCCATCCCATATGGCTGCCTGAGGTGCATGGCATGGTTTGCCTCACCAAGGGCTGAGCCAAATGAGCAAAGTAAGACGATTTTCCCTTGCTGATGGAAGCTTCACAACAGATGTAGCTAAAGGAAAAGAGACACTGCTAATGTGGACACAAACATCTGTCCTTCCATCCTGCACTGATGAACAGCTCTGGCAGCTGGGGAGGAGGAGGCCTGGGTGGGTCTCAGAATGGGCAAATGCTGATCTTTGTGAAAGAGAAGGCAACAGCCAGAGAGCAATACTGAGCCCATGAGTGTTGTGGGTGGTACTGGGGTTAAGAAGGATGTGCAGAGACCCTGATACAGCCTTCTGGGACTGGTCTGTAAAAGGAATAGGATCAGAAAGGGGAAGGTGCCCTGGTGGCAGTGCTGCCAGCCTGGTAGTGACTGGAGAGCTTGTGAGGCTGAGGTCAGGCTGGGGTAAAGTGTTTGCTGGCTGGGAAGGGCAGGAGAGCCCCAGAGGTGGTACCTAGCTTCCTCCTGCACCACAGGCAGTGGAGGGTGGAGGCAGGAAGCTGCCAGAGCCTCACTTCCAGCTGCTTGTTATTCACTGTGGTCCTCTACCTTCCTCAGTCCCACTTGTCACTCTTCTTCATCTTTGGCATGACTGTAACAGTTCCTGTCTTTGACTGTCATTCCCTGTCCTGTTCTTTTCCTCACTCCGAACCTCTCCAAACTTTTGCTATACATCTTTTTCCCTTCCCAGCTGTCCCACCCCGAAGTGTGCTGAGACCCACACTGGTATCCCTTGTTCTGGCCTCCACTCCCCACTCTCCGCTCTGCTGCCTGTCCACTCCTGCAAGGCCATGACTTATGCTCTCATGCTATGGGGGAATTGTGCTCTTATCCCCCTGCTTCCCACTGCCCCTCCACAGCTGCTGGCCCAGCAGGGAGGATGCAGCACTGCAGGTTGTCTTCCAGTGGTACCTCTCCTCCACACCCCACAGCTGCACTGTCCCCCAGGTTGCAGGAGGTGACAGCCACTGCTGTGTTAAAAGGTGTGGTGTAAGCATGCTCCAGAGGCTGCACATTTTCCCCCTACAGTTCCCCTTTTCCACTCTTTCGTCCACAAATAACTTCTGAGCACCTGTATACTATTCGCATTAAGTATAATCCTGTAAATAAATCCTTGTACCCATCCGCCTGTCTCAAAACCCTTTGTGTACCAAAGCAAAGGGCAGCACGTTTGTATCCACGTGTGTGTTTGGCAGTGGGAGGCAGCAGCACCCTTGCAGCAAGGCTGCAAGGTCTGGAGGGGGACACTGCCACCCTGCCTCCAGCGAGGGAAAAGCACCGCAGGGGAGTCTCCTCCTGTGCTGGGCGTACCGAGTTCCTCTTCCTTAGGAGCTAAAGCAGTAGAACAGCCTCAACACAGCAAAGTACCCATGCGGCAAAGCAGGCTGGCCAGAAGTGAAGGTCAGCTATGCCAGAGCGAAGATGTGATGTAACTGGAAAACCTTCACTTACCGAGTGTACCCGCTCCTTCCCTGCTGTAGTTCTGAGAGCCCCAGGAGGCAGTGGAGCCTCTCTGCCTGCTGGGGCTTCCTGCTGGTAGCAGGGAATGGGCTTTAGTCCTTCACAACAGACAAGTGTCTCAGAGCTGCAGCTGTGCACACATCTGGATGTTTGGTTTCTGCGCCAAACTACTCTGTCCACAAACTAACAGGGGGCACAACTCCGTGCCAAGAAGGAAACCCAACCTGAGCTAAGGGCAGGGAATGGAAACTCTCCCAACCCCCAGTGCCAGGGACTCGATGAAGGCAGTCACAAGTAAAACATGAGGCAGATGCATTTTCACTGTTTATCACACCACCATGTGCAAGACCCTTTCTTTGGCTGTGACCCAAACAAAAAAATGTACCAAAAAACCAACCCAGACCTCTAAGGCAGATCAGAAGTTACAGACAGATCACATCAATACTCTAAAAAGCTTTCTAGGGACTTCACTGTTTCCGTGCTTTTTCCTACCCCTTTAACTGTCACAAAACATTGGAATGGCTGTATGTCTTTCTGTTTGCCCCTCCCCCAAACAAAGGCAGTCCGGCAGCCCTCACCAGAATCGAAGCGGGCACGCTCCGCGCTGACAGCGCAGGAAAGGACAACGCAGGCTATGGAGCGCCATCAGCGATACGGGATCTGCCGTCTGCCAGCAAAACAGAGCAAAGCACAGCTCACACAGCGCAGCACACACAGCACAGCACAGCACACACAGCACACAGCACAGCACAGCAAAGCACAGCTCACACAGCACAGCTCACACAGCACACACAGCACACACAGCACACACAGCTCACACAGCTCACACAGCACACACAGCACACACAGCTCACACAGCACAGCACACACAGCACACACAGCTCACACAGCACACACAGCACACAGCACAGCTCACACAGCACACACAGCACACACAGCTGTCTGTGGTGGGGCACATCCTTCCCCTGTACCTGTACAATTAAGCTCTCCTCGATCTTACCCGTAACATTCCCTGTTCCCAGGCACTTGTTGCCCAACTAAGTTCTTTTCTAATGAATACTTATTTTTATCTGAATCACAGCTGGACTGAAATAGTATTATTGTTACTGGGCCTTTGAGGAAAATTACTGACCTGGATTGAGTCCAGGATGGCAACTGAAGGAAGACTAAAGCCAAGCATCTCAACCCTGTGAACAGAGTTCCCACAGGAGAACCTTTGAGGTCCCTTGGCCCCAGTGGCTGTGTCAGCACCTCCCTTGGAGCAGGATGTGCCTCGGTGCTTGTCAGCACCCACACGTCTGAGAACTCAAAGGAGCTTCGTCAGAAACTGACAGTGGGCCCAGCCTGGTACCCCCTCCCCAAGGCTCAGGCCTTTGCCCACAGAGAGATGCAGAGGACATCCAGCGTGTGTCTTTCACTGAACTCTGGGGGAGTCTGTTAACAGGTGCTCTGTACACGCGCACACACACACACACATATTTTAATATAAAGTCCGTATCTGTGTCTGAAAACTGTACAAACTATACTTTATAGCAAGTGTAGCACCAATGTTGCCATTTTAGATTCAAAATTAAGTTACTGTTGTAACAAAATTAAGTGTACTGTTATTATTTATTCCATAATAAATCTTATGGAATCATTCTGTAAGAGTTAAATCAGTTAATGATTAAGTGCTGCCAAATCCTTTAGACATAAAGCACTGAGGAATTACATGGGTAGGTTTGGCAAGAGGTCCACTGCGAACCTTGTGACTCAGTGGGAGGGTCTCCCTTCCCCCTCTGCACCCTTACATTCTCAGTCCTCACCCTTTTGCATCCTGTCTCTGCTGTGTATCGTTCCAGGCTGACTCCAATCCAGTTCTTCTTTTTGTGCTTTATCTGTGTGGTACCAGAGTGAACTTTGCCATAGAACTTTGTCGTGCTTTCAGAGATTTGTAATAAAATTTCTTCTGCTGATACCTTTGACAGTGATTTTGTACATGACCTTGACCACCCAGCCACAGTACAGGTTTCACTGCACTCCAGAACTGTGCAAGTGCAGAGCACTACCGCTCCTGCTCCTGGAAGGGGGGGTCTTGTGGTGGTTTTTTTGTCGTTTTGTGGTTTTTTTTCCTCTCTCACATGCTAAAGGCAGTAACCCCCTATGAGATTCCCCTTCAAAGCTCATGGAAGCTGTAGTCACTGCAGCCCAAAGCACCCTGAAAATAAATGTTTTGGAAATAACTCAAAAGTACTACCTTCACAAAGCTTATTCTGAGAAACACTTCCCCGCAAATAGGAATTAACAGACTACCAGAATACCTTCCTAGTAGCCAGTTCATGTTATTTCTAAACCTAAAGGGAAAAAAAAAAAAAAAAAAAAAAAAGGTCAACTGGCCCCCAAACAACTAAGGATTTGAACAAGTTAATGTGACACCCAAGGATACTTTTAAATCCAAGCCAGCATGTATTCAGTCTCTAAACAAACACGGGTAGCACTGGTTTGCGTCCCCTTCCGGGCAAGTGTGGCGGTGTCTGGAATTCAGGCAGTGTAAGAGACCAGCCTCAACCAATACAAAACACTGGACTGAGAAGAGCCTGTTGTAAATGCGTCTTGGTCTATGCAGCCTCCAATTCACCTACCTGTGAAGAGTGTAGATTATGCACTTCATCACCTGCCAAAGCATTTGGTTTTAAAACGTTTATATAAACCACCAAGAATGTCTACACAAACTGATTTTGTGTTGGAAGATACAGTTAGAATGAAAGGCAGATGCGGAAATTTCTGGAACAAAACTGTCTGGAAAATACATTAAAACCAAAGAAAATCAACTGAACAACAGTCTTGAAAATGCTTTATTGAACCGTGTGTCTTATTGTAATGTGCAGAAGATGTGTTTGAAAAACTACAGCTTGAAAAATTTTTGAAAGTCTTCAACAATCAATAAAAAAGTCCCTACTGGGGGTATCTCTCAGGATAACCAGAGGCTGCATGTAAAGTTTTCTGTTGCAGAGACTAAAAAAAAAAAAACCCAAAAACCCAACCAAAGCTCGTGCTGCTCTACATGAAAACAATCAAGATTTGATGATTTAAAAAAAAAAAAAAAAAAGAGGAAGGAAGGAACTTAAACTTCAGTCAGTGGGGTAGCTTTTTCCTGCTGTTATTTTGGATTAGCATACATGTCACAGTTCTGCTGAGAACACCACGTGGTGTCCAAGTCTGTATGTTTACTCTACAGTGCTGCTGAGATGAGAGGATACAGAGAAAGAGAGAGGCCGTGAGGTGAAAGACCTGGAAAGACATCATTATGATATAAGCCTAGTTTAGATTTTCATCAGAAGCTGTGTGCACTTTTGTTTTTATAATCTAACTTTACATTCAAAAAACCGACCAAAAAAAAAAAGGAAAAAAAAGGGAAAAAAAAAAGAAAGAAAACCAAAATCAAGTCCGAACATACCCCTTCTGCCCTTGCTTTGGGGCTATTATAAATTTCTATGCACAAGAACACCATACTCTTTTTTTTTTTCCAAACCAGTAGGATTAACAGTATAGGCATGTAGGTGGCATGATTCAACTAAAAGGCTTTTTTCCAACTTTTTTTTATACTGGGGAAAATAACCAAAAGAAACAATAAATAAAAGGTGCTGAAGTTAGCATTAAGAATTTCTTGTAATATACTGACAATCTGGGAATCCAAATCCTCAAGCTCTCCTGATACTGTCAGGTCTCTGCACACTATGAAGCAAATACATAAATAAACTATGATTGAGGCTGTGAAAGGCTTTTTAAACTAAGACAATAGGATCCAGGTTAACTTTTTTTTTTTTAAGAAACACAGTGAATATATGAATTGTCTACACCTGAATAAAACATATTTAACAATTAAAAAATTTTAACAACCACAACAAAGGAAAACTTTAAACAGAAGTCAACATCATTTGATTTTAGGGCACACAAAAGTCCCTTGCAGTAGCTTCCAGCAGTGGCCTTACTGTTGTGTCTCCTACAGATGCGTAAAATGAAGTTTAACTCCACATTGCGGTGACAGCTGAGAGGGCAACATAATGGTCACATACAGCAAAATGCCACACCCTGGTCACAACAATGTATCTCACTACAGAGTTTTCATCCTGTGCAGGAACAGCACATGAAGATGTCATTCTGTCATATATTATTAAAAAGCTACTCTGTGGCCACAAACTGCTACTCAGCACTAACCTTTTTCATCATGTAACCTTTGAATAATGGGAAAGCTTTGTGTTTTATAGTTTTACTCCTTGTATTTAAGTTTTTAAATGACAAGGTCACTAAAACTCATGCACGCTGCAAAAAACGTCATGCAGTAGTTAAGGTAAACCATCCAAGCAGTTTTTATTCATTAATATTCATAAATACACACAGCAGCTTCATTAGAGATTTTTCATTTTTTTTTCCTCTTCAGTTTGAATGTGGAGTATTAGGAGAGCCTTTTGCATGTCAAGGTACAGGACACAGAGCCTTCTGCTCTGCACTGCAACCTACATTTACCTGCTAGAAGTAAAAATTAGTTAAGTGGAAATGATTATCATATATATCTTTTCTCTCTTTCTTTTGAATGTACACAATGTAACAAGAGTGACAGACCTGAAATTACAATCACCAAAACAAACCCAAGATAGTTGTTGTCCACTTTCATTGGCAAATACAGCACAGAGGACATTGTCTGCAAAGTGGGATGTCATCAAAGAGGAGGTGGAGGAGGCTCATTTCCTTTATTACTCTCTTTTAAATTTAGGTTTTCTAAAGCAACATCTAGAGGCATAATATCTACACAGCCCATAGCACCAAAATCTGCAATCTCCCCCCGCTCATCCTCATCTGAGGAGGAACTTTCTTCCTGCATCAAGGTGGACAGTAGAAGCTCCTGAACAAACAGGCTGCAGTCTGCCCGTTCACTCTCCATTGACTGACGCTCTGCTTCCGACATCTTCGGATCATTCAACCTGTGCAGCAGCAAGGGAAGAGAAGACAGGAAGTTGCTGAAAGCCCATTTATTTCACTGATACACCACCGACAGGCTGAGATGTGCTCAGAAACTGCTCCTTAGGAGAGTCCTGCCTGCCCTTCAACACGTCCAGCACCTCAGTACAACACGCATGCATTTAACAACCCACCCCTTCCCAGCTGCTGCAGCAGCATTCACAGTGGAGCCCAAAGCTAGAGGAACATTAAAAACTGTTCATGAGGTTTCCTGCTATTCATGAGTCTTTTAGGGTGGGCTGGTGCCATTTCCTGGACATGCAATTATATGCCTCCCTTGTTTCCACATCAACTTCTAAGTTCACACTGGCCACAAAACACATCATTGCATGTATAAAGCCTGCGTACGGATTACTGAATGTAATTCCATTTCTCCTAGGGCACATGCATGCCCTAACAGTGGCAAGGAAATTGCTCACTCCAACTCTGAAAGTCACAGGCTGTGACTCTTGTGGATGCTTTGATTAAGGTTCTCAAGTGAGCTTCTAACTGAAAGATGTCACATGGCATTATTTTGAACTAAGACAAAAATCCATCCGACTCACATTCAGGCACAGGAGCTGTTAAAACTACCACACTCTTTCACAATACCAGACAAATGAAAGTATGCTTGTGGAGGGTGTGACAGAGAAGATGTGGAAAACATTTGTATTTCAGATCAGTAGTCCATGTTCTAGAACTGGAATGACACAGGAGGTGGAATCCTCTTTCAAATAACTCTGGGGTCTAAGTATAATTTCTAAACTAGGTAAGTATTCTGTTAATGAATGCCAACCTAGGCACGTGCCTGACTCCAAACACATAAGCTTCATCAAGCTCTGTATCTCTACTAGAACTAAGGTGAACAGGAATTGTAAGAGGTAAATACAAGTAAATACACTGAACAAGTTACCTTGTCAGAAGGAACTGGGAATTCTGGATAGTCTGCTGACTGTTTTCTGTGTTAGATGTGTTGGTTGTTGTTGTAGATTGTGTCATAGTGGTGTTGACATTGATCGTGTTGGTGCGTCTGGTTGCATTGCGTGCAGTCTCCAGTTGCTGTCTTGCTGCCTGTGCATGTTGTCGTTCCAACTGCAGTTGCATCTGCAGCTGCTGTAACTGAGAAGCAGAAGGGCCAGAGGAGTTGAGCTGTCCTCCTGCAGAACGCCTCACACCTGATAGCTGGGATAAAAGCTCTGCCAGAGAAGAGAAAGCATCTATGACTTAAGATCTTAAATAAGCATTACACAGCAGAATAAATACACCCTGAATTCCATTTTTCTCAACTAACATCAAAACCCAACAATGCTCACAGAAGACTATGAAGAATAATGCCTGTGAAGATTAAGACTAATTTATGCAGACTTAGTCCAAGTAACAAGTCAAAGTTTAATGCCTTGACAATGACAGGAGAGCCAATCTACACGTAATCGCTGGCAAAAGACGTCCTCTGCAGCAATTCTGAAACTTCAAGTCAAAATAGCCACTGACTAAGAAACTTCTTTATTTTGGCTTTGGATGGTGACTTTTTTTTCCCTTTCAACAAGTGTTCCCTCAAAAAACAAACTACATCCTCCCAGGTATCCCAGAGGGAAGCTGTGCTGCAGCAAAGAGAGAAATATTGTACCATTGCTTCAAACATTTACTAAAAGAAATTTATTTAAGAAAACATATTAAATCACTGCTTCACAAAATGCTTCAAAAGCATTTTGTATGAATTCTTATTTCTGCCACAAGCATGGAGACCTAGTGATTAAAACCTCCCTCTGTTTTTAAGTCTTCCAATTCAGAAGGATGGAATGCTCCTTGCAAGTTTTATTCACAAAGGTTTTTTAGAAATAAGTATTAGCAGCAAATTACTGCTCAGTGCATTACTGCAGAATCTATTCTATGCCCTGTGCAGAAGGTACTTGTCACCTCAGACACCTGCCACAGTTGATGCAATGGCAGAGGAAGCAGGGGACAATCCTGCTCCTGCCCCTCTCCTCTGCATTACAAAGTTACTATATAGGTCATGACAATTTTTCTTCCATCGCATTAATGAAATGTAATTCTAAAGCAAGCTGTTTTTGAAGGAATAAAGTAAAATATGGACTAGAGTGGCTGAGTAATTTTCACCAACACTGACAGTAGCACCAAAATTAAGTAAATTTTAATTACTAGAGAATGCCACAGGGAGGAAAAAAAAGTTAAGAAAAGTAACTGATGCTGTAAACTTTAAACAGGAAAATTACTGTGGTGTTTCCTATTTATTACTCCAGTAAAAAGGCAGGCACGATAAACTCACAGGCAAGACTAAGATATATTTATTCTCACTGTAAGCTGAAGCTTAGAGTACAGGGAAGCAGGTGTGAACTCAAGACAGTACTGGAACAAGGCAGACACCAAGCTCAGTGTGCTCTAAATGCAGAAACACAGCTTCCACCAAAAGAGAATAGATGCAGAAGAATGACATTTTATCCCACATTTAATGCTGCTAAGTGGGAAGGTCCCGAGAGGCTGAAAACAAACTTCAGCAGTCACTTCACATTGTAACTGAGCTGAAGTAGCTGCCCTGGGAAAAGAAAGAGGATGTCTTGCACTGGAAGCTTCAAGAACATCCTCCCTCTTTGAACAAACTCACCTGTGACCTCACTGAACTTGTTTCCTTCTCTTGACGGGCTACTTCTTCACAGCTAATTTAATGAGTTACATCAAGTCACACCAGGCCAGCAGAGCACCAGAGGCAGCAGAAAGCGGGCAAAGGGGACCATGATTAAGGAAGGCAGTGGATCCACAGCTCCCCTTTTAGGGACAATGCCTCATTAAGACAGCTGCTGGCTACCTGCCCCTGAAGAAGTTACACCCTGATAGTAGCAAGCTCCAGTTTGAGCACTGTGTCTCCTTTGCATTATAAGCAAAGATGGATTTGTGGCAGACATTCTGAGGTTTCCCTGTAACATTCTGGTATGGTGGAAGACCATAACATTAACATGTTTAGATTTCCCCATAGGCAAAGCTATATTTGTTCTCAGAATTGTCTTCACTCTCTAGTTTTTCTTACTTGTAAAAAAAAGTTATTTTCACATGAAAGCTAAAAATAGAACAAACAAGTCATTTCTGGGAATCCTAAAGACACAGCCTAATTACTTTCTGATGTTGACAGTAAGAACACCCTTCCCCTCTTCACCTGTGCTGTGGGATGCTGTGTCTGTAGTGCAGCTTCACAGCGACATAGAGCAGGGCAACTACTGTCATTTTGCACTTTCCTTCCCCTGTGGAAGGAGGACAGTGGGGTAAAATTTGTGGTTACAGCTCTTACCAGCTATAGGATCCATGGCTTCTCTATTGCTTGGAGAATACGAACTCTGAGAAGACGAAAGCCCACCAGGGGAACTGGTAGTAAAGTGCATGTTTGATCTACGAGCACGGGGGCCTCCCAAACCGCGGCCTGGGTGGAACATCCTACGTACATGCCGAACACCACTGGATTCATCGTAGTCAAGAAGTTAAGAAAACAGAACTGTTTGGCATTGAGTCTTAAATAACCATTAAAGGACATTTGATGGGTGAAATATGCAGGTGTTACTGTTCTTGATTCATGAAGTAATGACCTAACTTTTGAAGCAGAGCTAAGGTACACTGTGGCTATGCTGTAGGTCAGACTTACTGATCTGGTAACATTTTTTTTTTAATGAAAACCCACACAAATGCATTTTCAGCCAAGCTTACTGCTGAGACAGGGATTTCAATTCTCCCTTCCCACTTCTTACATTAAGCATCAAAAATAATTAAAAAGTTAACTACAATTCTGATCAGGAAAATTACCGAATTCCTTTTGACTTCTGTACTTCATGCTTTTATCCAAGAAATTTCATCACTTCATTCTTTAGGAAACTGCAGGTTTCTGGAATATTCAGCACATCCATCACACCCCTTTGTTTCACCTTTTTTCTTACAGCGAAAGAAATATCACTAATTCAAGTTATGACAATGATGCTTTTCATTTTCCCTTTTCCCCACTTCCCCCTATCAGATGCTTGTATTTTGTGTCACACTTTTATAGGTTCTCATATAAATTTTGAGGTAATCAACAAATTATTTAAAGATTATTTTTGTCATAAAGTTGTTAACATTCATTCCTCCAAGACAGTCCAGACAAGGCTTCTTCTTAAAAATTACTAGCATGACTCACTTGTGAAAATTGAAATAGCATAGGCTTTACTATTTTATTTTAGTGTTACTAGAATTCAGCTTAGATCTCCATCTCCCATTTTTAAATTTTTATAATAGTATGGTTACCACTCATATGGTACCAATTTCTGTGCAAGGGTAGTGTCCAATGTACTTTTCATAAATCACAGTTATGAGGCAGAGCCTCATGATGTCACAGAGGTCAAGAACTTAAGACTGAAAGGAATGACTTGACTTCTCATGGGAAGAGAGAGCTTCTGGCCAGTACAAGACGACTTTACAGAACGTTTGCTTCTTTCAAAACTGTTGGTTATGCTACAGAGTAAAACTTACCATCTAGGGTGCAAGAGGAAAACCTCACCGGCACAGAACACGCTTTGCTTAGTCCAGAGTGTCTTGCACTTCTGGATGTGCCAATTTTGGATGCTACTGGAGATGAGTTGCTAAATTAGATGGACTATAGAATCTATGTAGTTTGGCAAGCTTTTAATAATTAAACATGTTAGAACAGGATATTATCTGAGGATTTTTCAAGCACAGGACTCTAGGGTAACTCTCCCAACTGCAGCTTTTAAAGTGGTTTGAGATAAAAGTCATTCTTCAAATACCAGCTAAGCATGCACTTGAGTCCTACCAGCTATGCTGAAGTAAGAAAAGACTCTGCAAACCTTACCTTGTGACAAACATTTAAACTGAATAGTCATGTGAGAACTACTTGCATGATTAACATTGAAAAGATGCATTTAATGAATTTTCAGGTATTTTCCTGCTAAAGAAAGAAACTGGGTTTTAAAGAGCTGTCCACAGACTGTAGGAATAAATGACACACCTTGCAATAGCTGCACAAGGTTTGTAGTAAGAAACACATGCAGTGTTTTGGGACAACTCTAGGAAAGAACAAAAACCAAAATTAACCAAATATGTCTAATTAATAGCTGGTGGATAAGACCACCTCTCAGAACTGTAGCAGATCCAACAATAAATGTTTACCTCAAACTGCAAAATAAATTTTCACTCTAGAAAAAGTACAAGCCAAGAGCCTCCTCTATCTCCTTTTTGTACATGAAAGCAATTACAGGGCCTGGAGAGTTGTTCTGTACAGCTTCAACTTCATATACAGCAATATAATTGTATATCAGAGAGCAGCTTTCTAACAGCTTCCTGTTAGAGTCCGATGGTTCTTATTTCCTACACTGCCAGACCCTGAGTGAAAAAGGGCATATTTGCTTCCTTTTTTCCTGCTTTAGACCTGCCTATTGCTAGATATGATGTAGAGACCAATGTCAAACAGACACTTCAAGATACTTCTTACCAGGTTTTAGAAATTTGACAACTCTGGACACCAACACAATATAGTACAAGTAGAAAATTCTACATGTGTTATCTTTAACCATGGGCATTGTATTCCCAAAATATATCCATTTTGGGATGACTGATACTGAAACCTTACTCTATATTTGAAAAAAAGGTTGTCTTTTCTAGCTCAAACATTCCCTAATTAAAAGTCATCTGGTGGCATCTCTGGTACTAGGGAGGAGAAAATGCAGCCGTAGCCTGAATTCTAATCAATTATCTTGTGTATTTCAGTAGGAAATTAATTTTACTCTGTAGCTGGAAAAATTTAAACTTCCTGCCTTAACAGAGCAGTTAAGTCAATGTTGGAAGCCCACAGTTTGAACTCTGGTACACTGCTATGTAGTTATGTAATTCTTGCTAGAAAAAGCCTAATTAGGCAGGTGCTATGAAAATCTCACAGCTGGTACAATGAGCAGAACTAAGACGATACAAGAGAAACTGCTCAAACTACATCAGCCATCAAGCAACATTTCAGAGCTGTCCAAAAGCCAGGAAAGATCTGGTGGTCTGGAAGTCACTCTCCCCTCATCAATCTTATCCCACCTCCTCCAGAAAGGGAGGATGGCATGACTCCTGGCCATGGGGATGCCTGTGATCAAGCTCTCATAACCAGAGCCACAGTATTCAGCACCCTGCTCCTCCTGAGTGCTGAGAGCTCTACTCCTGTCTGTGAGAGAGCAAAGTACAAGCAACTGCCTTCGTCTGACTTTGCACTGATTTTTGCATCAGTTTTTCCATCATTCACCTTTCACAGTTTAAATCTATATCCAAACTCCTTTACCTGATCCAATTATTGCACAGTAATTAACCTGCACATTTAGTCAGTCCTGACCCTAAACCATGTTAATACTGGCAAACTTAAATGCAATCAAACACAATCATAACGGAAGTGGAGCCATCACCTCAAATGCTGTTTCCCTTCTATTAGTGTAATCAATTCTGTTTGATAGGGCTTGGATTTTTTTTAAAATTCAACTGCTTGCGCTTACATTATTCCTTTTTCCTTTTTAAAAATCCCTGAACAAAAAAGCCACTATCAAACTTATAATGCAGTCTTTTTTTCTGTCTATTTAAATGAGAAAAAATGGAATAATCTAGAGATTCCTTACTGTAGGGATGCTACATAGCTTGCATGTCATTAAATAAAAGCCCAAACCAAAAGATATTTTATCAGTTAATTCTAGGGAGGAAAAAAATTTCAAAGAAGGAGACAAATATTCCTATAACAAGGATGAAAAAACCCAACAGTTCCAGCTCTTCAGCCATCAAGCACAGATAAATGTCCGTAACTGGCTGCTAAGGTAACTGAAGGACAAGATCTTATTTCCCAGAAAATCTGAAGGTTTTCTGAGCTGTACTACAAAATGTCAGTAACACAACAAGATTACTTATTAAAAGATTGTGTTGAAAGTAGTTAAGCAAGTTTACAATTCAAGCAGCTATGCCTGAATCATCTAAGTCATAAATATATACAAGCACTGAATCTTGATACATATAAAACAGCACCAAGAGTAATGATGAGGCACGATAAAACACAATGCAAGTAGAAAAAACCTCTGTCAAAATTCTGTAAATGTTTCTGCTGTTAGAGCACAAAACACTCTCAAGTATACCTGCAAGTCTGTGCACAGTCTGATAACCACACTTTTTTAAACTAGCAGATGAACCTTCTTATTTTTGACATACATATCTTTAGCAACCTAAGTTCCAGGAAATCCAGAATATGACCCTTTGACTATAAAAATCAAACCAAGTCACCATGACTACTAGGTGAAACAGTCTAGCCTCTTTGCTTCAAATTGGAAAGGATATTAAATCTCTAGGAGCTCTGTGTTCCAGTGTAAGATGAGCTGCAAAGTCATCTGTTACGTGATTCGGATCCCCTCCAGGTAATGCTGCACATATTGGACAAATCTGAAATGACAAAGCAAGGAAAAAACCCAACTTTATAAATATTACAAGAAATAGAACTTGTATCGAATCAGTCATTAGACACTGGCTCTTATGCTCTAAAATCACATTTTGGCATTCACAAACACCTGAATATCAACATACTCAAAAACCTCAGAAAAATTACTGAAGTGCAGACATTAATTTGGCCACCTTTTACTTTATGAATTTCAGAATACTATGAAAACCAGAGCTAGGATTCCCAAATTCAATTTGCAATGTCTTGAAAATTAGTATTTGCATGCCAGTTCTGCCCCAGTCAGTCAAATCTAATCATACAGGAATGTTATTTGCCTCCTTGACATTCATCGCAGCAAAGGAATCAGAATGAAACTGCCCCTATTTGCTAAGTATCAAGCTGAGACCACACCATCCAGGAAGTGCAGACTTGGCAGAGAAGGGGTAATCTCCATACCCCTCCACAACAGTATTTTGAGAGAAGGTACTGAGGTCTCTCTTTGATTTTGTTTGGTTGGGGGGGGGGGGGGGGGGGGGGGGGGGGGGGGGGGGGGG